>NW_027554481.1:0-125171 GCF_053574225.1 Canis aureus
AAGCAGCACAGCACAATAAAAGAAAATAGGGCAGACATGCCAGGTTCCAACCTCTGCTTTGTCATTTCCTACCTCAGTAACTTTTGGGCAAATTACTTATGTGAGATTCTTTTTTTTCTTATGTACAAAACAGGAATGATATTAATTACTCAATAATATTACTACAAGACTTTACTGAGATAATATATGTAAAGTACTCAGTTCATTTCTTGGCACATATAGATGCTCCATAAAAAATATTCTTTAAGGGATCCCTGGTGGCACAGCGGTTTGGCGCCTGCCTTTGGCCCAGGGCGCGATCCTGGAGACCCGGGATCGAATCCCACATCGGGCTCCTGGTGCATGGAGCCTGCTTCTCCCTCTGCCTGTGTCTCTGCCTCTCTCTCTCTCTGTAACTATCATAAATAAAAAAAAAATTAAAAAAAAATATTCTTTAAAACTTCTGATTTTTATAACACTGACTCCTTTATTGTGAGTACATATTCCTTGTAACTACAACTTCTCTAACTCACCTTAGTGGGAAACCTTAGTATTAAGTATCAGTACCTGCTGGTCTACTCAGACACACACAACTAGTCTTTTTTGCAGCACAGAATTACATAGAATTCTCAGTACGGGCTCTTACATCAGAAGTACCTGCATTAACTGATCACGTTTCAATCCTAGCATTGATGTTAAGAGCTGTACAACTTTTGGCAGGTTACTTATCTGTGCCTCAGTTTCATCATTTCTAAAACAGGAAAATAAACATTTTGTATTTTTAGGGCTGCTGTAAAGATTAAATACATTAAATACACATAAAGCTATTAGGATACCTGTTCCAAGTATGGGCTCAAAAAACATATGCTATTACCTAACAAATATATCTATAAATGAATGTTATTTTATACTTATTGTAATAGTGTTAATTATTAATCAGAATTTATACAATATAAAGTTGTAGAGAAGAAGTGGAGTAAATATTTTGATGAATAGTCATAAACAAGTTAATAACAATACAAAGGGAAAAAAATGACAAACATGAGGTAGTAAGTGAATAAGAATATAGGAATTAATTAAGAATTAATCTAAGCTTTACAGAGGGCACTAAGCTGGATGAATTAGTAATGTAACGAAAAGAATACAATACGTAAGACTGCGTATTTTAACTGTATTAGGGACAGCATCATGGAGAAGATAGTACAAAGATTCAGACAGATGAGGAAGAAAAAATAGATCATTCAAAACAGAAAATCCACTTTGAGAATGATGATAAGTGGATCTCTCTCCTGGAATTGATAGTTTCAAAAGAGGATAGTTCATCAGGTGTTCTCAATTTCTTACCCACAGAGCTTAGCATGCACACATGCTATGGTGCTCATTAGATAGCTCTCTAAAAGGATGAATTCCAATTGTATTAAGTCTCAAAAGCTAGATTAAACAGCACTTCCTAACTGGTATGTCCAGGCAAACTCCTGTGCCTAGATTGGGTGACAAGTACACTGAAATGGTGACATTGGAGTCCAAACCATCCAGCTGTGAGATGATTTGCCTTCTACCCAACTGTACCAGAGAAATATCATTTTCTAAGGGTACCATGCCATAAGAAGTCGGCAAACAACAGGCTAAGAGTATGTTATTAGGCAATGTACAATGGGATGAAGATAAAAACGACTAAATAAGGAGGATATAATGTACAAAAGTTGTTGCTTAATCTGTGGAAGATCAATTAAATAAAGAAAAGACAAGTGACAAAAAGGACAATTCAAAAACTGCTATCATAGGCCTAAATTAGGGTAATAACAAAAGGCCTTCATTCAAAACAGGTTGTGTAAGAACAACTACGTAGAACTCAGTTTAGTTCAGTTCCACCAACATTTATTGCTGTCTGTTATATGTCAGCCACTCAATAGGCATTAGAGATTTTTTTTTTTTTTAAGATTTTTAAAATTTATTCCTGAGAGACACAGAGAGAGAGAGAGAGGCAGAGACACAGGCAGAGGGAGAAGCAGGCTCCCTGCAGGGACCACGATGTGGGACTGGATCCGGGAAACTCCAGGATCAGGCCCTGGGCTGAAGGCAGCACTAAACTGCTGAGCCACCCGGGCTGCCTGGCATTAGAGATTTAAATAATTGAAGACATAATTCCAATCAGGAATTTTTTTATTTTTTAAAAAGATTTTATTTATTTATTCATGATAGACTTAGAGAGAGCGAGAGAGAGGCAAAGACCCAGGCAGAGGGAGAAGCAGGCTCCATTCAGGGAGCCTGATGCGGGACTTGATCCTGGGACTCCAGGATCGTGCCCTGGACCACAGGCAGGTGCCAAACCGCTGAGCCACCCAGGGATCCCCAGGAATTTTTTTTAATTACAGAAAAAGAATTCCAGGTTTTTCTTAAAGCATTCTATTTGAGAAGAAAAGAAATACTAAGAGGTGTTGTATATTACAGTTTAAGTCAAAGTTTATGGGTAAGTTTTAGAGCATTGATATCATTGGGGGGCCATCATTCTGCCTACCAGTCGGACTATGAGAGAGTGGTACTACTCAATGTTTGAACCATGTAACTAATTTCCTTGTTTGGATTCCACATGTACAAGACAATTTATGATAATATTTTGGCTTGCCCTGTAATTTATGAGAATGTACTATTCAGGGGACAGTGTCCAATCCCCTAGGTGAATATATTTTACATTATACTTGTTTTCTGAGTTATATATTAGTGTCTTGTGAGTGCTATTAGAATGAGTCAAAATCTCTTAGTCCAAAAACTCTAGGACTCAGACAAAATCAATATTCTGAATCTTCAAGTTAAGGACCAAGTTAAGGGGGATATATTTAACAGGTCTATATCCATGATAAACAAACAAACAAACAAACAAAAAAACAAAGAAAAAACACACAAAAAAACCCACAAAATTTTGAAAATGTTTAAGAAACTATACATAATTATATATACCTAAAAATACAGTTTTATGTCATTCCTTTTAATTCACAAGACTTCTATCAACAAGACAATAGTCATGTGTTTCTGATTATACTGGGGATTTCAAATCAACAACTTTTAAAATTTGGATTACGCAGAGTGATGGTTGTAGGGCTGGAGTATTGGGGGAGAATAGGGAGAGATTGCTAATGATTATTGGGTTTCCTTTTGGGAAACAAACATTTTCTATAATTGATTGTGGTGATGGTTGCACAACTTTGGGTTTAACAAAAAATCATTGCATTGGACATTTTAAATGGGTGAACTATAGAGTATGTGGATTATATTTTAATAAAGTTGCTAAAAAATAATTGGGTCACAAAGAGAAGACAATGAGAGAAGGATCTAATTAAATGGGAAGGGAGAATCTTATCTAATTTGTGATTTTAATGAAGAGCCTTCCTTAATTTCTACTGCTTTCCTCCTTGTTCTTTACTTTATTTAGCTTTTTATAGATTCTGTTATTGGAAAGCTCACAACTTCCCACCCTTTTCCTTTCCTCTTTTGTGTTTTAGTTTACTTACCAATAATATACACATAGAACATATCTAATAAGCTTATTTCATAAACTATAAGTAACATGGAACATGAATGTGATGTTAACTTCCAATTCTCTCTACTAAGGAGTAAATATGGAAAGAGGAGACATTCCCATCCTGATCCTGTTTCAAATGCTTATGTATTATCACCCTGATTCTGTCTGTATTGTGTGCCAAGGATTCTCTGTATGCCCTAAATATCATTCCATGTGTCACAAGATTCATGCCTTCTTCTATAAAGATTCTCATAGTAAATTCAAAGAATTTTTGGTGTGATGTGAATGTGAAAATTTAGTTGACATCCTCCGTCTGCTCTGTTTTATAGTTAGAACTATTACAATGGCCAACAGTGACTCCACTGATTTGTACAATGCTACTGAATGCTCTCTCTGCATTTCCTTTTGCCTGAATCCTGTTTCTCAAGAGCAATGGTACTCCATTCAAACATCCAGAGAGCATAAAAACTGGCTGTCAGAAGTCACTACATAGTTATGCTTACAAATTAGAATGTTGGACAGTTTTTGCTTGGAGCTTACTTGCAGGTAATATGAAAATAATCAACTAAATTATTCCCAATGTCTTCTTTGGATAAGTGATCAAGCCATTTCAAAGAAAATACTTTCCTGAAACTGATACATTAAAGCTGTTCAGTTAAATTAATAAAATACCATGAACCTAGCCCATAATGGTAGATCCGTTATCCACCTTGAGATAGAACACTTCCTTCATTAAGAGTTTAATTTTTTTTTTTATTTATTTATGATAGTCACAGAGAGAGAGAGAGAGAGGCAGAGACACAGGCAGAGGGAGAAGCAGGCTCCATGCACCGGGAGCCCGACGTGGGATTCGATCCCGGGTCTCCAGGATCGCGCCCTGGGCCAAAGGCAGGCGCCAAACCGCTGCGCCACCCAGGGATCCCTCATTAAGAGTTTAGACAAAATGGTTTGGTTACTTTTCTCTGTGAGAGTTGTAAGAGATCAATCTCCACTTTAAAAATAATAGGAATAACCGAGGTTGCACCCCTACATTTGGGTATAACTATGTTTATAAACTGTGAATTCCACTGAATCACAAATTCATCACACTCTGTCATATGTTTCCATGCAACACAATTTTTTTCTCATATCATGGTATACCTAATTGTATAATGTAGATAAACGTGATGGTCCAAGAAGATGGATATATACAATCCACACTGTAGAGTGTAGTTTCCTTGCTCTTAAATAAGAATCAACAACTGACTTTGTAGAACAAACATACCATAAAATCAGGTCTTGATAAAAAAAACTACCTTTGTCAAATAGTTTATATTACTCATTTTGCCAGGTTTCTTTCTTTTTTTTCTAGATTTCATTTATTCATGAGAGACAGAGAGAGAGAGAGAGTCAGAGACATAGGCAGAGGGAGAAGCAGGCTCCATGCAGGAAGCCCGATGTGGGATTCAATCCCAGGACTCCTGGATCACGCCCTGGGCCAGAGGCAGGCATTCAACCGCTGAGCCACCCAGGTGTCCCTTTTGCCAGGTTTCTGCAAAAAGTGTTGCAGTTTCAACTGCAGTAAGTTTGTTAAGATTGTGTTGTTGTTGTTTTAATGCACCCACAAACTCAAGCCCATATTACAGGGATCCTTTCAGACAATCAAAAGCAGAATTTTCCAAGCAGACAGCTGTAGTTCATTAGATCTGCCATGAACCGTGAAAGCCACTTGCCAATAGTGTCGAAAGACTATTACTCATTTCAATCTTTCCAAAGAGGACAGATCTTTCTTTGACAAAACATTAGTGAAAAACTGAGCTTGGGGCTGTGACTGGAAAAGCTCAGCACACATGAATGGCAACTCAGTAGAGAAACTAAAGCTAAGCAGAGATAGCAGATGATGTTCTAGCCTTTCACCTTCACATACCAAGATTCCACCTAGATTCCAAGGGGAAAAAAAAAAACAAAAAACAAGGAATAACAACGCATTTGCAGCATGCATGATAATCGTACCACCTGACCTGACAGAACTGTCAATCTGAATGGCAAATTCTCTGCATATGATTGAGTTTTGTAAGCTCAGCAGCTCAAAACAGAGAAACTTAAGGGGCCAATCAAATCAGCTTTGAATGTCAGTGACTGTCCAAGCAACGTAGTTAATCAGAAAAATCAAGATCACACTCAGAGATTGTCCTTATTCAGCAATGACAAAGACAACCAAGGAGACTCCAGACATTTAAAATTCTATAGAATTAAATTGAATATAAGTATGCCCAGCCAGTATGTCAAAGACAAAAATAATATAACCATCTGGACAATCTGTGCAAATATTAAGTAATCTTGCTCTTCATAAGTTTTGAAATTTAGATAACTATTTGAAACTCAGCTAAAATTTAGCTAGGTAGATAGAGCCTGGTGTTCAGTTAGGCGTTAGCACTAATAAGGATTCCAGGGTACAGGTTAAATTCTATTGCTTGATCAAGGTGCTAGCTACATAGGTATCATTAAGTTATAAAAATTCATTGAGCTGTACACTTATAATATGTGAATCTTTGTGATCAAAGAAACTTCGTGATCAAAGACACATCATGTCCTCTAGTCAACTGCCCCATGAATTCAGTCTCCAAAAAAAGCAATACTATCAAATTCCCATTTGATCAAGATCATCGCAGCTTCACACGTACTTATTTTTCAGCTTTTCAAGCTAAACCATTTAGAGAGAGACTCAAGTTAGACATGTTAGACCAATGGAACATGTTTTATTATATTTGGGTCTATTATCTCATAACAGAGCTTTTAACAATGACAATTATTTCTTTTCTAAAGACCTACAAATGTATTTTTTAAGACAGTCCAGATAATCAGGATATTTCACTATTAAAAAGATCTACCAAACCACAATTCAGGCACATTGCTCTTTAATAGTCACAAAGTAGTTTGTGAAAAATATTTAAGATTGAGTACAATGTTTCAGTGGTACAGGACTCTCAAAATATGTGCTATTGATGGCAAATGCAAATCAAGAGATATACTAAGACTGCTGAAAGTACTTATGAAAGATCATGATGGGAAAAAGACTGAGACTCAAAGATGAATTCCAATTTTGCAAGACACTGGTAAAGATTTATATAAAAGTCTAAGAGATGCAAAAGTCTTAAAGCTATAGTTATTTAAAATTCTATATTAGTTTGCTATTTTTATAAGGTGGAATCATTTCTCAGCATCAGCTTAGTCTACTGTATCTACAACTAGAAACCTTAAAGGATTCTCTTCTCTTTTTATGAGCCAAGTGTTACACAAATGTGGGATTAAAAGAGCAAGAGACAAAAAAAACAAAAAGTATACTTTCAATACCAAAAATTCACATGTACAGTGTTATATATATACCATTAAAATATCAAAATTTTGATAGCTAGCAGTATGAGGCTGAGACAAGTAGTAACTGCTTTCATTTCTTCTGAAAACATTCAGTTACTTCCTAAATTTACCTAAATTATTAACAAGGCAGACCTCAGGGTGCCTGGGTGGTGGCACTGCTGATTAAGCGGCCCGACTCTTGGTTTTGTCTCAGATGGTGATCTCTGGGTCATAAGATCAAGCCCTGCTCAGTTCAGAGTCCGCTTGACACTCTTTCTCCTTCTCTCTCTGCCCCTACCCTGCTTGCTAGCTCTCTTTCTAAAATCAATAAATAAAATCTTAAAAAAAAAGTAAAGAAAAAAAAGAAGGCAAATCTCACATCAGATTGACTGCCTAAGGTATAGAAAATAATCTTACTGTTTACTATTTGTTTCTTTTAATAACACAGCAACAATTTGTTTTTATTTTTTTAAAGATTTATTTATTTATTTATGATAGACCTAGAGAGAGAGAGGCAGAGACACAGGAGGAGGGAGAAGCAGGCTCCATGCCGGGAGTCCGACGCGGGACTCGATCCCTGGGCCAAAGGCAGGCGCTAAACCGCTGAGCCACCCAGGGATCCCCCACAGCAACAATTTTAAATCTGACTCTAGTAAAGAAGCATTCTTCTTCCAAGATGAACATTTACATAAGCTACTATAGCTTACAATTAATATAATGGGTCAAAATTCTGAGAAAGAAAAATGGTTAAATTTGATCTTAACCTTCAGTTAAGATACATTTTTATGCCTATCAAATATTAGTGGCTATGCAGTGCTCATTTTTACCACATTTCAAAAGTTATGTCTTGGGGTAGCCCGGGTGGTTCAGCGGTTTAGCGCAACCTTCAGCCTAGGGCGTGATCCTGGAGACAAGGAACAAGTCCCATATCAGACTCCCTGCATGAAGCCTGCTTCTCCCCGTGTCTCTGTGTCTCTGCCTCTCTCTCTCTCTCTCTCTCTCTCTCTCTGTGTCTCGAATGAATGAATGAATGAATGAATAAATAAATAAATAAATCTATCAAAAAAAGTTATGTCTTTTAACATGTATTTTTAGCAAATGAATAGCATAGAGTAATCAGCCCAAAGTTCAAGTCAGTTTCTAATATTAAACAGGATTTCAAAGGAATCTTTAGAGCTAAATTAGTAGCCTAATATTTCCAAATAACCAAAAGTTAAATTAACTATTAGTTGAGCTATATGAAATTGCCATTGCTATAGGTCAAAAAGTTAAATCTTGGCAATTTTGTGTGGCTTAACCTCATAAGTTTTTTAGACAGTTCCAATTCTATAGAAGAGCAAATATACACAAAAAATGTTTATATCATGCGCAAATACATGTGAAAAAGTGTTTCCGAAGAAACAACTAAATTTAATTGTACAAAGAGAAATAATAGTGGGCTTTATGAAAATGGGGGGAAAAAATCAGGTAGTTCAACAGGTTACTGAAATCCTGGTGGTGATCGATAAATCGACTTCTGCTTCACCTTTTATGAAGAGGCTGTACTTAGCAAATCACTGTGTAAGCTGCTTCAATAACAGCACTCCTGCTATCAAGTTTACTTGCAATGATTCCAACAAAGAAATTAATTTCTTAGATGACAAGAAAAGGTTATCTGAAACAGGGAAAACACAGGAGACTAAGCTTTCTGCTAATAAAACAGACAAATATCAGTCTAGGCGCTGAATTCAGAGCTGTTTTAAGCTCTGCAAGATCTGAAGTCCCTGTAGCCTAACTACTACCATTACTTTAGACACATATACATCTACCTATACACACATACTCATACTATATATATATATATATATATATATATATAGCCCCTGTTTATATTTTAGTAAAGTTCCTAGTTATAGCACCAAAAGTTCCATGATCCAGAAACCCAAGCCCGGGCAAACTGGGATTATTGAAAACCCTAATCTACAGCCACAACTTGCATGTGCATGTATGCTTTAACTTGCTTTAAGTTAAAAACTTAAACTTGCTTTATTGATAACTATATCAATAAAATAGGTAACTGGCAATGATCAAATCTGAGAAAGTGAAAACTGCCATTTATCATCAGACTTATTCATTCTGAAAAGGTTTCATGCTTAAATCATATTCATAGAGGTAAACATTGGTAACCTATTACAATTATTCTATGTTATAAATATGAGGAAAATCTCTGTAGCATTCATTAGATCTACATACCTCTTACCAATGATGTAACCTTAAGAAAACTGCCTAACCTCTTTAATTCTTTATTCCCTAGTATGTAAAATAGGGATAATAGCACTTATCTCATAGGGTTTTCATGAGTACTAAATGATGTAATGTATATAAAATCTTAGTACAACACAGTAGCATAAAATTCTCGATAAATGTTACTATTATAGTTGCTAATAGTGTTATTGTACAGTTAAGAATTTATAAGTGCTTTGAAGGTAGCAGTCACCTATTCTTATCTCCTTTGGTGGAAACATTTTGTACTAAAAATAATTTATTTCCTTTTGTAATATTTAGATTTCCAGAATTATTGTTTCTAACTGTAAAAACTATGAGAATCTTGAGTAGTTTAAAAGAAAGAGTGCTTTTATAATAAGATTAATTACTACTTTATATGGAATTTCTTTCTATTATTGAATTTCAACCTCAGATGTAATAGTGCAAGTAAAGAATAAAAATCAGAGCTCCTTGCCCCCTAACTTTAATAAAATATCATACTTAATGGGCTGAAATATAGATGATAAAGTTGTATGTGTGCTAAAAAGAACAAGTGTAAACATTAAATCAAAATAGAGTCAAATTAGATTTTAGAGTTCAAGGAAACCTTTTAAAATCATCTAGTCCAATGCCCTCATTTTATAAATGAGACCCAAAAAAGGTAATTTGTCCAATGTCATATGGCCAGAATCAGAGACAGTACAGTAAGTCAGGTTTCCTGCTATGTACTCTATTTTCAATATGCTTCTCTCCAAATCATAAGTGAAAATCATGAGACGAATTCCTATTTCAAAATTTCTAATAAAAACCATCTTTAAATACACAATGATAATTAAGAGGTGTGATGAGAAGGCTGAGGAAAAATAACTAGAAAAATGTAGTGGAAAATACACTTTGAAGTCAACAGATCTTGTTTCAAATGACATCTCTGTCACTCCTTTACTCTGTGTCAATGGGCAAAGTACTTACCCTATCTGAGCTTCAGATTCTTCACTTGTAAAATGGGGATAATACCACCTAGAACAAATAAATAGATTATAAGAAGGATTAGAATTGCACAATAAGGGCATCCCCAGTGGCTCAGCAGTTTAGCGTCGCCTTCAACCCAGGGCGTGATCCTGGGGACCCCGGATCGAGTCCCATGTCAGGCTCCCTGCATGGAGCCTGCTTCTCCCTCTGTCTGTGTCTGTCTGTCTGTCTCTGTCTCTCATGAATAAATAAATTAATTTAAAAAAAAGAATTACACAATAGTATAATTCCGATAAAAGCTGGGAGTCACACTGCCTATACTAGAGTCCCAATTTTACAACTTCCTTGTTGTTTGACCAGTTATCAAACTTCTTTGAGCCTGGGAAGTACTTTAACAAGAATATGATGGCACATAAGAAATACAAAGAGTTTTAGTGTTATCAATATTACATATGAATCTTCTGCCAGTAAGTGGGTAGTGAATCATAAAAACAACCAATACAACTATTGATAATAATAAAACATCTGCTTTTACAAGTAAAACAGATTTTGACAAAGTCAACATGTTATATAAAAATTGATGCTATCTGTGCTAAAGTATGCCCATACCCTGAAATGTGTAAAAAGTTTATAAGATTGAAAGTGTCAAATTCAAAGAGTACAAAAATTAAAATCTATCAAGCAAATAATCATTCTGTAGTGACATATTTAAGAAAAGTGTGGCTTTCAGGGTTTTGGACTTTAAAATGCTCCATTCACAAGTCAGAATAATATAGGATAAAGTCAGAAATTAGGTAATAGCAGAAGATTTACAAAATATGAAGTAAGGCTAAAATTATAGCAATGACACATTAGAAAACCTAGAGGAGACTGTGTGAGAAGAAACTGTCAGCTTTGGAAGACTGTGTCTATTACAACATGTTTTTCATAAACTCCTAATCAAAAATATAATAAAAGAAAAAGAAACAGTGGAAATTCACATCCAACACATTACCATTTAAGAGAACCAATTCCCAGGTGATTAGAAAAGAGCTATCTATACTTACCTGGCAGGGGAGATACCATGATCACGAAAAGAGCTATCTGAACTGGATGAAAGACATGATTTCTAAATTCAAAGGAAAATTAAAACCACAAAGTTTAAACAAACAGCATGAAAAAAAAAATGCCTCACAAAATGAAAAGGAATAATTTAGTTTCAGCTTTCTCTTTACAAAAATTCTATTTTTAGGTAAGATACAGTGGTTTAAGATGCTACCATGTCTTTAAGCTCCATTTGGTAGGGAAATACCTGTGTTGGCTTTGCTATTTCCAAAGGTAAATAGGAGGTTTTGCATTGAAGTTACAATGTGGACTACTTCAGAGTAACCTCATGCCAAAATGGCACATTTCTGAGGGATGCAAAGGTATTCAATAAAAAGCTTTTAAAGGCATATTTTTAAACTTGCAGCAGGAAAGCTTTTCTGTGTCAAGACAGTAATTCTTTTAACAGCATTGATCAAAATGTCATTCCTTTATGAGTGTACAATACCTTTTAATGGCATACAACAAGCCATTAGGGTTATACACCTCTGTATAGCAGACAGCTTACTGGAAAAAAGGGAACACTGGCCAAGATACAGTCAGTAGGTTTTATGCTTCTAATAAGTGATCTTTTTCCCCCTAACTGCTTCATTCTCAAGTCCTCAACTATCCAAAGATTAAGTGTAAGCTCTCTTCTGTAATTTAGAAGCGCTTGCAACAGAGGTCTAAACTGCAAGGTCTAAACTTTAGCTTTGTAGATACCATATGATGGCTTTGAAAACAGTCTCTCATCCAGGGCCAGCAAGAAATTATTTCTGAAGATTAGAAAAGAATGATGGTTTTGTTTATTTTGCTACTTTGTGAGAAAGAAGCAAGTAAAAAAAAAAAAAGAATGTCATGAGATTATCACTTTTCGAATTTATTTACAAAGCCAAATACTAAAGGAATATTCAAGTTATGTATTACTCTACCACAGAATATCTCTTTAAATCAACTAATAGGGGGTGCCTAGGTGGCTCAACGGTTGAGTGTCTGCCTTTGGCTTAGGGTGTGATCTCGGGATCCAGGATTGAGTCCCACTTCAGGCTCCCTACAATGAGCCTGCTTCTCTCTCTGCCTCTCCCATGAATGAACAAAATAGAATCTTAAAAAAAAATAAGTCAACTACAGTGATTACATAATCTTTGATAGAAGGAAGCTATTTAAAAATTATCTTAAAATACGTCCTTGTCCTTGGGGTATTCTTCTTTAAAGAAAGATAAAATAAATTCTGAAACTATCTAGAAAATAAACATGGGGCGTCTAGGTGGCTCAGTCAATTGAGCATCTGACTCTTGATTTCCACTCAGGTCATGATATCAGGACCCTGGAATGAAGCCCTATGTTGGGCTCCATGCTCTGCAGAGAGTCTGCTTAAGATTTCCTCTCCCTCTCTCTCTCTCTCCCCCTCCCTCCCTCTGCCCCTCCTCCTGCTTGTGCTTGCTCTCTCAAATAAATATTTTTTTAAAAAAGAAAATTTACGTATATAAGTATACAAACTCATAAAAAACTTTCCATCAATTTACCAAATTTTTAACCATCCAGGAAATGGAGAGGTAAGGGGTGCAAAATTAGAAAGGGGGACTATTCCGGCTTTTCATGTTAAGCCTTTACTTACTTTTCACTATTAAAGTAAAACTTAAGTACAAGTAAATTTTTGAAATTACAGAAATATCTCAGATAAATTGATTGTAACATACACCTCGACCTTTGGAAAACTATTTAAGAGCTTCATAGAGCCTAAAAAATATTAGCAATAACAATTACAATCCTGCATCAAAAAAGTAAAACTCCAGGACACCTGGGTGGCTCAGCGGCTGAGCATCTGCCTTTGGCTCAGGGCGTGATCCCTGGATTCAGGATCAAGTTTCATGTCGGGCTCCTTGCATGGAGCCTGCTTCTTCCTCTGCCAGTGTCTCTGCCTCTCTGTGTCTCTCATGAATAAATAAATAAAATCTTAAAAGAAAAAGTAAAACTCCAACTTAACAGACAATACCAGATGTATTTCCAAACCTTTTGCCTAAAAGCAAAGTTTAAAAAGTAGAAAAAACTGTTTCCTTTTTTTTCTTTTTTAAAAAGATTTTATTTATTTATTCACGAGAGACCACACAGAGAGAGAGGCAGAGACACAGGCAGAGGGAGAAGCAGGCTCCATTGAGGGAGCCTGAGGTGGGACTCAATCCTGGGTCTCCAGCATCAGGCCCTGGGCTGAAGGCGGTGCTAAACTGCTGAGCCATCAGTGCTGCCCCGAAACTGTTAGCTTTGAAAAGTGTGAGTGTATGGATATGTGTGGTAGTGTAGTGGGAACAAAGTGGCACCCCCAAAAAGGAAGTTCTTATTAATGGCTTTACAAATTTTATGATCAAGCAGAAGTTTGTTTCAGGCAATATTGAGAACCACAGTATGTACACCAACTATCACTGAAAACAACTAAAAATGCACGGTAATATACAAAAATACCTTCTTAAAAGCATCCTAGTTCATGAGAATAGTAAGAAGTTATCAACTCAAAATCTAAGTGAAAGTGGAACTCAGAAAAATCACAAGGAGATTTTGTTTTTAAGAATATCTGGTCAACCATTTTGACCCAAAACTTACAGACCTTATTTGGGATGAAGGTTAGAAGACAAACATGAACACCACCTAAGAGCCTCACATGAGACTCTCGTCCTATGAAGCTGGGAACTCAAAGGGTCACCCCCTCAATGTGAAGGCCATCAGGAACCTGGGCCTGAGGGACTGTAAGGACAGTTGTCTTGGCAATGAGCAAAGCAGGGAAAACATAAAACCACAAGGTGTTGTAACCACAACCTTGGAACTCAAGTAAATATACATGCTAAATTCTTATCACCAGAATGGATCCAAAAATAAATAAATAAGTAAATAAACATAAACTGGTACATAACTGGTAGTGTCCCCAGAAGCGAGATTGCAGCAATCGCAAATGTTATCTGGTAGAACAAACTATTAAATACATAAGTAAACAAGGCACCGTGAAAGAGAACCAGCAAAAATGAACTTATAAGGATTTCATTTCTTGGAATTGTCAAAAACAGATCATATACATATATTGAAAACAATTTTTAAAGTGTAAACATTTCACAGAACAGAAAATTAAAAATAAATGACCTAGAATATTCAAAAGACATCTATACAAATTAAATACACAATAATTAAAATTTAAAACTTGGTGGAGAGGACATGGCAGATTATCTTAAATGAGGCTTTTTCAATAAAAAGAACTAGAAAAAGAAGCTCAACTTTCAGCATCAGTTCTCTTAAGTCATTGCCAATACTCACTTAGGAGGCTGAATAAAATTGTTAACAGTATCACAGACTGGGGGGGAAATTTTTGAGGTTGGATACTGATAGTGTAACAGAAGAATGAAACCCAGCTATATATCAGCTCAATCTCAGGTTTTATGGAGTTTAACTGTCCATATGCTACCTACTATCAGAAGCAAAACAAAAAACCTTGGGGAAGGTTAGTATCATTCAGATCTTCCAAACATTACATCCAATGTCTCACATTCCATTCACAATTACTAGGCATATCCAGAGACAAAACCACAATAAAATTTAAAAGAAAAGAAACAGATCTACAGGATATACAGGTACTAGAGTTATTAGATGTGCACTTCAAAATACCTTTGATTGGGATGCCTGGGTGGGTCAGCAGTTTAGTGCCTGCCTTCAGCCTAGGGCATGATCCTGAAGTCCCAGGATCAAGTCCCACATCAGTCTCCCTGCATGGAGACTGTTTCTCCCTCTGCCTGTGTCTCTACCTTCTGTGTCTCTCATGAATAAATAAATAAAATCTTTGAAAAAAATAGAAGACCCCAGTTTCCCAATAAAATAAGAACCACTACTTAAATCTGATATCTCCACATAACCTTAATCTGTAAAAATAAAGTGAAAAAAAAAACCCCTCAAAATATACAGCATAACTAAGAGATAAAGACTAGCATAATCCATAGAATCTATGCTTTAAAAAGAGAGATAAATAAAGATCATGTAGAAGAGAAGACAAAGTGACAAAGTACAGATAAAATAAGAACCAGGAAGTGGGAAATCCTTAAAATAGGTTTAAGACCTGTTAGATCCAGCACTGGTTACTGTGGAGTCAAAAAGAAGAGGTTTGTAATCACAAGAAACAGAAGTGACAGTCTTGAGAAGTACCACTTCTAGAGGAGACAAAGAAGTGGTACTTCTTGGATGTTTGGTGGTAGAGAGAAAGAAGAAAACAATAATGGTCCTACAAGTATAAAAAAGAAGCAGAAAATTAGAGGATTCAAACCCTGTCACTCTCCAAAACAAATGCACCACAGATTCAAGATATTTCATTATAGTAACAGAAGGGACAGCTTTTGAACTAAGAAATCTTGTAAACCCTTTAACCATTTTCACTATGAACTATTATTGCTGCTCAAGAAAAATTAAATTTCATAACTGATATGGCAACAACTGTAAATAGGTTTATAAAAGGAAACAGAAAATAAGACCAAAACTCTTCAGCCAATGAACACTACTCTCCAAGGAAGAAGGGAAGGAAGGCAGACAGACAGACTGTAAGGTAGAGATAACTATAATACTATCTCAGCCTGAATTATATATTGTTAAATGGTATTTACAAGTATTGAGGGAAAGACCCTCAAATCAAACATTCAGTAATTCAGAACAAAAATGGGCTCTAAATCTTCACATTAGAAGATGTGAAATGAGAGATATCTGGTCTAATAAAAGAAACTGAGGAGACAAAAGCCATTTTAGAAATGAAGAATAAATTATAAATGACTCAAGAGAAAATTGAATTGAATGAAAATACAGTAAGAGGCACTGAATGAAAGGATGAAAATAGCAAAAGAACAAAATGAAGACTGTAATAAGAATCAGGGAAAAACTGTTAATATACACGAAAGAGAAAGAGGATCCAACACACATAAAATTGTAGAGCTAATATTTAAAACTTGAATATAAAAAAAAGATAACCAGAAATAAAAAAACATGAATGTATATATTAAAAAGGCCTATGAAAGATCTCAGAAATTGACACAAATACTCTATTCTAGGATGTATCCAATACATAATTGGACTTTAAAGGTAAAACTGCACTGGAGGGTATTATGCTGAGTGAAGTAAGTCAATCGGAGAAGGACAAACAGTGTATGTTCTCATTCATTTGGGGAATATAAATAATAGTGAAAGGGAATATAAGGGAAGGGAGAAGAAATGTGTGGGAAATATCAGAAAGGGAGACAGAACATAAAGACTCCAAACTCTGGGAAACGAACTAGGGGTGGTGGGAGGGGAGGAGGGCGGGGGATGGGATTGAATGGGGGACGGGCACTGGGGGGGGGCACTTGACAGGTTGAGCACTGGGTGTTATTCTGTATGTTGGTAAATTGAACACCAATAAAAAATTAATTTATTAAAAATAAATAAATAAAGGTAAAACTGCAAACCCCCACATACCCCACAATTTCAACATATGGCTCCTAAATACTTTTGATGAGAGTCACATAGCCCTTGTCACTGTTAAAGAAACCCATAAAATTGCCTTAGGAAAGAACAGAAAATTGTCCCCTGAAAAATCTGTGGGATGCTGTTCTTCCAAAGATAACAAACAAAAATGTGCAAGGTTTACCAGAAAAAAAATAACAGTTTGTAGCTTAGTAATAGTTACAGGATATAGAACTTCTGCCTTTGTACTCCAAAAATATATTACTAAGGCAATACGCAGAGAGTATTTTGAAGTTCTAGTCCCCTAAAGTAGAATGAACAGTTCCCTAAAGCAGAATGACAACCTTAGTATAGCCATCACATCAAAACCCCATAGGGAGATGCCAGGAGGAAAAAGATGATCAAGAAAATAAATACTATAGGACTTAATACCTAATCAATCACCATGGTTCAAAATCCTGAGAACATTATCCTGAATTTTCAGCCTTTAAAAACCTCTGCTTATTAGTCATCGGGGATTCAAAACCTTTGAACATTAGCTCCCTGTTCTCCTGGGTGGCACCACACCAATAAACAGCCTATCTTTCTTCACTGTAGAAACTCAGTATCAAATTTTATTCGCTTGCTGCTCATTGGGTGGATGAACTCTCATTTGCTTCAGTTACAAAGGTAAAAAAAAAAATCTTCTGAGGTCATTTACAAAGGAAGCAAAATCAAACTGGTATCAGACTGCTCAGCGGTAACATACAAAGAAAGTTATTAGGAGAGTAGGAATCAAGTTTTTTTTTGTTTTTTTTAAGATTGTATTTATTTATTCATTAGAGATAGAGATATAGGCAGAGGGAGATGCAGGCTCCCTGTGGGGAGACCTATGTAGGATTCGATCCCATGACCCTGGGATCAGCTCATGACCTGAGCCAAAGGCAGATGCTCAACCACTGAGCCACCCAGGTGCTCAAGTTATTTTATTTAAACTGACAAACAAAACAATGAAATTCTAAGTGAGCGCCAAGAAGATAACTGAATTAAGGACATTATAAATAATAGCATAAAATAACCACTAGAACAAAAATATAAACCTTTCAAATACCAAAGAAAATATAAAACGGGGTACAATAAAAATATACTATATATAAAGAAAACATAATATGCACAATATATAATGTGTTAGTATAGAGATTACACATAAAGATTTAACTATCTTTAAGATACTTTCAAATTAACTCAGTAAAATTCAACTCTTCAATATATTGCTGAAACTCATCTAAAATAAAGCGATTCAGGGCAGCCCCGGTGGCTCAGCGGTTTAGTGCAGCCTTCGACCGGGGCATGACCCTGAGACCCAGGATCGAGTCCCGCATCGGGCTCCCTGCATGGAGCCTGCTCCTCCCTCAGCCTGTGTCTCTGCCTCTCTCTCTCTCTGTGTCTCTCATGAATAAATAAATAAAATCTTTAAAAAAAAAAAAAATAAAAATAAAAAATAAAATAAAATAAAGCGATTCAAAAAGTAAAAATATAGGGTACAAAGGTCTTCAAGGCAAATGAAAAAAATAAGTAGGTGTTTTAGTTCTGATATTAGACATGGTAGAGCTGAGCCCCCAAAACATTACATACTAAAAAACATTTTATGACCTAAAGACCACATGCAAAATATACTAGTTATTAATATCTACACACCAAATAACATGGCAACTACTTTGATAACATGAGTCCAGGAGAAATAAAAATGCAAGAAAGAAACTAAACAGAAGACCTCAATATACCAAAACTCAGTATAAGACAAATGTACAAAAAATTTCTTTAAGAAGTCATAAACTAAACAAAGCTATGCCAGTATCTAGATTTTTAAGCTCCCACAACAAATACTTTCCTTTCCAAGTGTACATGAGACATTCACAAACATTGACCAAATATTATGTCTCAAAGAATACTTCAATATGTTCCATAAAGTAGAAACAATATAAATAGTGTTCTCTGATCCCATATAATAGAAGTAGAAAATTAAAACAAAATAAAAAGGGTCTTCCACGTGATAACTTTAGAACTATCCAGCAAAGTCTTCAATGACAGCATGTGTTATTTTATGTAAAAGACACTAGACACAAAATAGCACATACTTGTAAATGAAGTTCAAAATGAGGTAAAATGAATTGATGTTAATCAGAGCATTTAAGAAAAAAAAAGATATCCCAACTGGAAAATACATAAAATTATCTCTGTTCACAGATGATGTGATCTTTTATGTAGAAAACCTTACAGATGCCACAAAAAAATTTAGAATAAAAGAATTCAGCCAATAGGATACAAATCAACACACAAAAGTTAGATACATCTATACACTAAAAATGAATAATCTAAAAAGTATGAAAACAATTTCATTTATAATAGCATCAAAAATAATAAAACATTTAGAAATTAACTGAGAAGATTAAAGATTTGTACAATGAACATTACACAACAATGCTGAAATTAAAGAAAATACAAATGAATGAAAACACATCTCATGCTCATGGATTAGAAGACTTAATACTGTGTTAAGATGTCAATACCACCCAAAGTGATCTACAGATTCAGTGCAATCCCTATCAAAATCCCAATGATGTTTTGGAAGAAATAGAAAAACTCATCCTAAAATTTACATGGAATCTCAAGGGACTTCAAATAGTCAAAACAATCTTGAAAAAGGAGAACAAAGCTGGGGACTCACACTTCCTGATTTTAAAAAGAAGACTCAAAAATCAAAACAAGAAATGGAAAACAATACAAAAGATAACCACAGAAATACACAGTGTGACAACAAATTATAATAAAGACATATACTAACAAATTAGGTAACTTTGGTCAAACGACTTTTACAAGGGTAGCAAGACCACTCAATGGGGAAAGCACAGCCATTTCAACAAATGGTGCTGGGAAAATTGGATATCACATGTGAAAGAATGAAACTGGACCTTACCTAACCATATATAAAAATTAACTGAAAAGGGATTAAAGATCTAAATCTAAGACCTAAAATATAAAACTTAGAAGAAACAGGGCAAAAACTTCATGACATTTGATTCGGCAATGATTTCTCATATATGACAACCAAAGGCACATACAACAAAAGATATATAAATCAGACTTTATGAAAAATATAAAATTTGTGCAACAAAAGACACTACCCACAGAATAAAAAAGCAACCCATAAAATAGAATATTTGCAAATCACTAATCTAATAAGGAATTAAAATTCAGAATGTAAAGAGAACTTCTGAAATACAACAACAAAAGGACAAACAACCTGATTCAAAAATGGGCAAAGGACTTGAATAGATATTTCTCCAGAGAAGGTATATAAATGCCCAATAAGTACATGAAAGGATGCTCAGTATCAGGAACCACTAGGAACTAGGGAAATGCAAGTCAAAACTATAATGAAAATACCACCTCACATCTATTAAAAGGACAACTATCAAAAAACAAAGAAAAAAAAAGAAAATAACAAGTGTTGGTGAAAGGTGGAGAAATCAGAACTCTTGTACACTGTTGGTAGAAATGTAAAATGGTACAGCCACTGTGGAAAACAGTACGGCAGTTCCTCAAAAAATTAAAAATAGAATTTCCATCTAATTCAGAAATTCTACTTCTGCATTTATACTGAAAAGAATCGAGAGCAGGGTCTTGAAGAGTTATTTGTATACCCATGTTCACAGCAGCGATATGTACAATAGTTAAAACACGGAAGCAACTGAAGTGTCCATCAACCAATGAATGAACAGGCAAAATGTGGTTTATACATACAATAGAATATTATTCAGCCTTAAAAAGGAAATTCTGCAATATGCCACAACATGGATGAACCTGGAGGACATTAAGTGAAATAAGCCAGTCACATAAATACAAATACCATATGATTCCACTTATGTGAGGTAGATAGTATACACACTATATACAGCAGTATATACATATATAGTAGTCAGAATCAGAGACAGAATATAGAATGACAGTTGCCAGGAGCTGGAGGAAGGGGGAAATAAGTTATTGTTCAATGGGTATAGCATTTCAGTTTTACAAGAGGAAAAGAGTTTTGAAGAGGGATGGTGGTGGTGATAGTTGGAGAACATTATAAATGTATTTAATGCCACTAAAGTGCATGCTTAAAATGGGTAAGATGATAAATTTTATATTATGTATAGTTTACCACAATAAAAAAAAATTTGGAATAAACCTCATTGATGCCGATAATAATGAGAACATTGTAGTTATCTCTGGGAAGATAAGTGGTAATAATTGGGAATGAAACAGGAACTTATGGGATGCTGAGAATGTTCTATATCTTGATCTAGATGTATATATAAATGCCAAAAACAATAAAAAATGTTCTGAACTGTACACTTAAGATTTGTGCACCTGACACTCTACCACATGTCAAACAACCAAAACAATAAAAAATCATGGACACTTCATCAAAAAAGAAACCTAAATGGCCAGAAAACATAAATATGTTCAGCTTCATTAGATACCAAGGAAATGCCAATTAAACTACTACTATAACTGCTGCAAGATTAATACACTATTTTAAAGATTTTATTTATTTATTCATGAGAGACACACAGAGAGACAGAGACATAGACAGAGTGAGAAGAAGGCTCCCTGTGGGGAGCCTGATGCAGTACTCAATCCTAGGACCCCAGGATCACAACTTGGGCTGAAGGCAGACACTCAACCTCTGAGCCACCCAAGTGCCCCAGATTAATACACTATTTGATTGATTGATTAATCATCTCAACTGATACACTATTTGTGACAGTGCAAATTGGTACAATCATTTTGGAAAACTGTTATGTGCTTAGTAAACTAAAATATACAATTCTCTCAAAAAGTTGCTTGGCTTATGTAATTTATTTCAGTCAGGTCGTTAGTCCAGTAGCCACAGTTCTTTTCTAGACATGCTTAGGGGTTTTTTTATGTCTTTTTTTTCTGACCCCATAGATTCCGTCTTTCTTCCTATTTGTATCTTAGGCCTATCAAGGATCAGAAGCAGAGACTTCTCTGTAAGATTCCGTTGAATTGAAAGAAATTCAAAAGATACCATACCTCCATGGTTGAACTTCACTCTGAGACATCTTGATAAATTTTGATACTTTATCAATGAGTGTAACATTGTGGAAAGATTTCATTTATACAAGTGTAGCAAGCCTATTACCTTCCTTGGTAAATTAATTGAGATCTTGTCCTATTCCACAGGCATGGAATATTTCCAGATCTTACAGCACTAACTTATAAATTTTGTGTCATTGTTCACAAAAAGGAAGGTGGACATCACTGATAACCTCAAGACCTCTGAAAATCCTCTTTCATAAAAAAAATGACAGCATTAACAGAAACTATTAAACTTTTTCAGAATGCTAGAAATTAACCAAAGGCTTGCAGCAGTTCAGGGAATGATTATTCAAGAAAAACAGCCAAATCTCCTTAACAACAAATGAGTTTTGTAGCATTTTAAGTTGCCCTATGGCCATCTGTGCAAAAGTGCAAAAAGTGCAAAAGATGTGAACAGATACTTCATCAAAAAAGATATACAGATGGCAAAAAAGATGTGGGACTCAATCCCAGGACTCTGGGATCATGACCTGAGTCAAAGGCAGATGCTTAACTGACTGAGCCACCCAAGCACTCCAAATATCTATTTTTTAATATAAATTGGTTCCATGTATACTCTTAGAAGTCTCATGATGGCAGATAGTTTTAAAGCTTCTTTAACCTGAAGAAGATTCAGTGAGTTGTATATATTGTTCCAGATAGATCTTCATTGGTAGAGAACAAAAATGCATGCTATATAAGTTAAAATAAAAAAAAAAACTACCTGTAGTTTTTAAATGTGAGAATAAAACTAGCAAACTGTAATAAAGTGTCATCTTTATAGAATGACGATTGAGAAATCACATCTTTATTTCTTTTATTTTTTTATTTTTTATTTTTTTATTTTTTAAATTTTTATTTATTTATGATAGTTACAGAGAGAGAGAGAGGCAGAGACACAGGCAGAGGGAGAAGCAGGCTCCATGCACCGGGAGCCCGATGTGGGATTCGATCCCGGGTCTCCAGGATCACGCCCTGGGCCAAAGGCAAGCGCCAAACCGCTGCGCCACCCAGGGATCCCCACATCTTTATTTCTATAGCAGCTACAAGATACTTGTTGCATGAGTTTAACTCCAGACCATATAATTAAAATGTCTGCATTCACCCTTCCATTCTCAAACATCTCTTAAGCTTAGAATCTCAGACAGTTGTTAACCAGTACTATTTAATGCCTGAATTTCTGTTGTTCTTACTCTTTTGGGAGATGGTGATGTCTTTTTTGAGATGCTGATTTTATTTTTAGTAAGTCAACTTAACAGTGACCTCAGTTCCTCATCTATGAAAGAAGAATAATTGTTATCAAAAGAAACAAATGAGATAACTAGAAGATGATAAATGTTAGTTTAGCTGTTGCTTTGCTATTACTATTCCTGCTTATTATTTTTTTAAAGCAATGATAACTGCTTTTGAGAGTAAGGTCAAATACTTAGAAAAGTCACTCTAAGGAATCTTGAGGATTCCACATAAAAACAAATGAGACTCCTTTAGGGTATTTGTCATAAATTGGCTATTCACTACTATAGAAACACGTCTTAGGATTTTGTTTTATTCCTTTCTTCCTTAAATCTAAATTTCCTTCTCCTTTCTCTATATAAGGACACTCTGTCACTGGATTAGGGTCCACCCTAAATCAGTATGATTTTTTTTTTTAAGATTTACTTATTTATTAATGAGAGACAAACAGAGAACAGCAGAGACATAGGCAGAGGGAGAAGCAGGCTCCATGCAGAGAGCCCGATGTGGGATTCGATCCTGGGACTCCGGGATCACGCCCTGAGCCAAAGGCAGATAGACGCTCAACCGCTGAGCCACTCAGGCGTCCCGATCAGTATGATCTTAACTTCGGTTACATCTGCACAGTCTTTATTTCCAATAGGGTCACATTCACAAATACCCGGGATTAGGACTTGAACATATTTTTGAGGGAGGTATCATTTGATCCAACATAGAGAATATCACTAAATTAAAGAACCTGTACAGAATTTGTATAATCCCTGTCCATGTTCTGCAGGTCTGGGTTTCTGGAAGTCTCTTGGAATTCCTGTTTTCTTCATTTATCTCTGTGGGTAGTGCTTTTTAAATAACCCTAGCCCTCTGAACTCACAGCTTCTACAAAGTCCTTTCTTTATAAAGGGGCAAAAGGCTTGATGGTATAGTTTGAATAAATTCCTTTTCTATTTGTGAACAGGGATCAAATTTTTAGTATTCCCTGATACTAGAATGGGCTCTGATATCAAACACCCAGAAACCACCCAAGTATCCTCTTGTTTCACATGTGTAATCTGTTTGTCTGGGTACCTTCTGATTATCTTATAACTGAGCTCCTATGCCATGTAAGAAAGATCTCATGTTCCTATTATCCAACATCCTTATATTTTTCTCCTCTGAGACTATTTGACTAAAATCTCCTAGAAGGCATTGATTTGACTTCTAAGAGTAGTACCACTTTGCAAAATATATGTTAGTGAAATTGCTTCCAGGTCATCTTGCTCTATATTTTTGCTTGGTTTCCCAAAGGAAAACATAACTTTAAAAGAAGTTATTTATAACTTCATTTATGCAAATCAGTTCTCCCTCAGCATTCTTTTCTCAATTCTACATTTGACATTGTTATTCTTTTATAATTAAAAAAAAATTTTTAGCTTACTTATCCTTTCCAGGTTCTATGGTTCCATCTTCATTTGCTTTATCTTTTATATTTCCTTATAAAAATTATTTAAAATATTTTAAAAATAAAATTTCAAAAAAATAAAAATAAAAAATAAAATTTCTGTATACCTATCACATGGCTTAAGAAATAACACATTAACAAATATAGTTAAAGCACTTTATGCATTCTTCCTTAGTAATGCTCTTTTGTTCTTCCCTGCTACAAGTACGTATCACAAGTTATCTCCACAACCAATTATTCTCTGGAAGCTAATGTTTATAATCCCATTATTTTTTCATATTTTTACTAAATCATAATATTATCTCTATATATATTTTTAAAGATTTATTTATTCATGAGAGACAGAGACAGAGAGAGAAAGAGAGAGAGAGGCAGAGACACAGGCAGAGGGAGAAGCAGGCTCCATGCAGGGAGCCTGACGTGGAACTCGATCCCGGGTCTCCAGGATCATGCCCTGGGCTGAAGGTGGCACTAAACTGCTGAGCCACCTGGGCTGCCCTCTATATACTTTAAACTTTAATTCTGTATTATACCTATTATAGATTCCTCTGCAATCTTTTTTTTTTTTTTTTTTGCTCAAGTTAGGATTGAGATTCATCCTATTGATACAAATTTCTCTGCTTGATTATTTTAATAGCTTCTTTACTTTCTCATTCAATTTTTCATTCAAGTTTTTCATTTTTTAAACATTCTTCTACTGATGGACATTGAGTTAGTTTCCATGCTTTTGCAATTATAAGTAATGCTATTTAAACAGTCCGTTAATGGATCATAACTAGTGGGTTTCTTCATTTAAAACTATTTATTTGGAGAGAGAGAGAGAAAGAGAGAATATGAGTGGGGGTTGGGGCAGAGGGAGAGGAAGTGAGAGAATCCCAAGCAGATTCCCCACTGAGTGCAGAGCTGGACGCAGGGCTGAATCCCAGTACCCTGAGATCATGACCTGAGCCAAAAATCAAGAGTTGGACACTTAACTGATGGAGATACCCAGGTGTCCTTCCCTCTTTTTAAAAAACAGATTTACTTACCATAAATTTTCCTTTTAAAAAACAACACAGTAGTTCTTTAGAATATTTACACAACTACTCAGCCATCACAAGCTCTAATTCCAGAACATTTTATCATCCCCCAAAAGAAACCACACTTCCACTTCCACTCCCCTTCTCCCTCTCCCAGTCCCTTAGTAACACTAATGTACATTCTGTCTCTACAGATTTGCCTATTAAGACATTTTGTATACATTTGCACCATGCATAACCTTTTGTGATTATCTTCTTTTACTGAGTATAATGTTTTCAAGGATCATCCATGTTTTAGCATGTCTATTAATTTGATTGTAGTGACAGGTGTAAATACATATCAAAACTTATCAAAACATATACTACTTAACTATATAAGATTTATTGCATGCCAATTTTACTTTGATAAATCTGTATAAAAAATAAGCAAGATTTTAAGAGATGCTTCACCAAAAAAATTATACATAAAGCTAATAAATACACAAGACACTCTACATCATTAGTCATCAGAGAAATGCAATTAAAATTACAATGAGATATCTAATATACATGTACTGGAATAGTTAAGTTTTAAACTACTAATAACACCCAAGAGCAGATATGAATGTACAATAATGAGAATAATCTTAAATTGCTGATAAGAAAACAGAAGGAAATAGCCACTTGGAAAGAAAATTAGCAGTATTTTATAAAGTTAAAAATATTTTTACCATATGACCCAATAGTTTCACTCCTGTATGGACCCCAGGAAAAATAAAAATCTATAATCACACAATGACCTATCAGCCAATATTCATAGCCGCTTTATTGCTAAGAGCCAGAACCTGGAAACAACCCAAATGTCTACCAAATGGTAAATGGACAAATTTTGGTACATATATGCAATGGAATACTACTCAACAGACAAAAAGGGGTAAACTAGTAATACATGCAACAACCAGGATGAACCTTAAATGCATTATGCTAAGTGAAACGAACTAGAAACAAAAGGCTGCAGAAGATTTCATTAACAATATGTTTTAAAATGTAAATCCTTGCTCTGCTCTCTGTCAGATAAATAAGACCTTTAAAAAGTTTTTTACAACTCAGCCATAAAAAGAGGCACATTACTACATACAAGAGAACAAAGTACAACTTCAAATATCTAACTAAAAACAACAGAAACAAGAATACAAAGGTGCTAAAAACCAAAATCATATATACAGTTCAAAATTCAAAATAAAAACATTTTCAAGCTAATAACTAGTAATAGAATCCATCACCAACAAGCCACACTATAAAATGTTCAAGGATGTTCTTCAGACCTAAGAAAAATGATACAAACTTAGACCTACAAGAAGAAATAAAGTGACAGAAATGTTAAGACGTAAGCAAGTAAACTATGTTCTCATTTTCTTATTTTCATTACAACCTCCTCACAAAGAAAATGCCAATGCAATGCTGCATTCTATTTAACAAAGAAATAATACCAATTCTATATAACCTCTTTCAGGAAATAGAGGAGAGACTACATCCTACATTGCTTAAAGAACCAGCCAGCCTTGCCCTATTTCTAAAACTAAGCACAAGAAAGCAAAACCAAGGACTAATCTCTCTTAAATACACTCTGAAGGAAACAGTTATAAAATCATATTAAAAGACATAATCAGGATATACTATGTTCATGGATGGGAAGCTTCAATATTGTAAAGATAATTCTTCCCAAAATAATCTGTATATTCTAAGTAATTACTATCAAACCCCAAAAAAGATATTTCATGATATTTAATACACTGATCATGAAATCAATATGGAGAATCTAAGGGCCAAGAATAAGTAAGGTGAAAAACAACTTGGTATGAGGCATAAGGGGAGCAATTTTACCTATTGTACACTGTCTTATTTTAGAGCTAAAGCAATGAAAACATTGTTTTATGTACAGAGCTAGACAAATAGCCTAGAAAACACAAAAACAAAGACGAACATACGGAAACTACATAGGATAAGCATTACATTCTCCACTCAGTGAGGAAAGAATGTCCTATTGCAGGGGCTGGCAAACTTTTTCTGTAAAGGGACAGACAGTAATATATAAAGCTTTGAGTCTCTGTCACAACTACTAAACTCTGACAGAGTAGCACAAAAGTAGACACCAACAAGTAAACAAATGGATGTGTCAGTGTTCCAAAAGTATTAAAAAAAAAAAATGGTTGGCCAGCTTTGGCCCATGGGCCACAGTTTACAAAACAGCAATTAAACAAACAAACAAAAAACAAAACAAAAAAAACTTAGTTAAAGCCATTCTTCGCAAACACAAAATTAAATTTCAGGTGAACTGAATTTTTTTTTTAAGATTTTATTTACTTATTCATGATAGAGAGAGTGAGGCAGAGACAGGAGAAGCAGCAGCCACCATGCAAGGTGCTGAACACGGTACTCGATCCCGGAACTCCGGGATCATTCCCTGAGCTGAAGGCAGATGCTCAAATCTCTAAGCCACCCAGACGTCCCTCAACTGAAGTTCTAACGTGAAAAAGCAATGCTTGAAATAGTTCAGAAGACGATGGAAAACAGACATGTTGGTAGAATTTCACAATAAAAATTACTTCAATATAAACCATCCAAAAAATTAAGGCACGTAAATTATTTTAACTCCTGAAGTTGATCAAGAATTTTCCTCCTTTTTATGTTAATTCAAAAAGACTGGATATAAAATCTTGTCAACTTATTTCTTGTATGCCTGTGTGCCCATATACTACCCTCATCTGTGGAGACTCTTATGACTTTAAGAAGCACTTCATTGACTTCTGTATAATTCTTAAATTAGTGCTCCTTTAAAAATTTTTGCTACTAATTCAACTACTTCAGACTTCTCAATCCCCACTTCCCTCAGAACTGTAAGTCTCATAACGGAGAAATTAAACGACATTAACATTTTTAAAGTAAAACACCTGCTTTTGCTGCATAACTACTACTACTTAAAAAAAATATAGAAATAAACTTCTAGAACTGGACTGGGGCCCTACATACATGTCCATGCTTCACAGTGGACTCTAAAACTCCCTGAAATTGAGTTAAAATTTTTGTGTGTTATATTGTACACAAGACCCCCCAAATTTTTGATTCTTAGAGGGCACTACGAACCCCACCCCACCCCGCAAAGTTAAGAACCTCTGTTCTAGAGGTGAATAGAAATAGAAATTACATTGAAAAGTATAAATAGTAGAAATAGAAATTACATGGAAATAGAAAATTACATTATATTTTCAAATTAGGGACACCTGGGTGGCTCAGCGGTTAAGCATTTGCCTTGGGCTCAGGTTATGATCCCGGAGTTCTAGGACCGAGTCCCCCATTGGGCTCCCTGCAAGGAGCCTGCTTCTCCCTCTGCCTGTGTCTCTGCCTCTCTCGCTCTCTCTCTCTGTCTCTGTATGTCTCTCATGAATAAATAAAATATTTAAAAAAATAAATTGTCAAATTAGAAAGAAAAGATTCTCAAGGTCATAGACAGGAGATGTTAGGGAAAGCTGTCCATGTTTATACTTTAAAAATTTCTGAAATGGTCCTGAATCTCAATTTGACATTAAATACATTGGGGAGTGGAGGGAAATCATGTCATACCAGACAAAGAAGCTGAAATTTAGTGAAGAGGTTTCCAATCAGTGGTTGCTTTTGTTTGAGATCAAGCCTCAGAGTTTGTACTCCAACATACAACTGAAACCCATGTATCCACAGGTCTGACCAAGAACAAAATAACCATGTTTCGGGGAGGAATCCCTCATCATTCCGAGGCAGCAAGGGCGAACAACAGTAACTTACATTTCCGTGGTGCTTTAACCGCGCTTCACTTGCGCTCTCCACGTGACCTTGACTACATCCCACTTGGGAAGATGAGGACAGCAGCATCCTCGATAAGGAAGGGTCTGGATTCAGTGTGTGAGGCGCGCGGGCCGCTCACCAGTTGCTGCGGAGACATTTTTCCACAGTCAAGGGCAGATACTAGTTTCTGATTCTGCACGGGAGAAGGACGAGGATATAACTCATGAAGGACAGCTGTGGGGAATCGAGTGTAGTTGGCGCGAGGGGGGTCTGCGCTTCCGAGCTCGAGGGTTGTTTCGGGGGGGCGGAGGGGGGGGAGGAGCGGGGGAAGAGAGAGGCACTGAAGAAAGAGGGAAGGTGGCGTTAGGAGGAGCCTTCCTTCAGGGGCGACTGACCGAGGGCCGACGTGCAGTCTACATCGCAGGGAATACGTGAGGACGAACCTAAAGGCTGTGAGGACGCGAAGAGAGGTCCTGCCTCAGGCGACTGACGCAGCTCGGCTGAAGTCTCCCATCTCGAGACGGCCACGTTGACTCAGGGCGCCTCCACCTCCCGCCGTCCTTTTTGTCATTTTTTCCCCTCAGGGTCGCTCACCACAAGATACGGGCTCCAGGAAGACGCCCAGCCACCCTTCAGCACCTCACGAACTCTACGCGCCACAAATTCAAATACGAGGGCTGGAGTCGCGCCGCCCCAAACGTCTCGTAGAGTGAGGCAGAGATCGACCAATCAAAGCCAGACCAGCGCCAGACGCCCAAGTCGGTGGGCGTGGCGAGGGAAATAAGGGCGGGACGATACTCTGTTGCCAAGACGACGGCTTCCGGGTGGGCGGGCCAAGGTGACTTGTGGCCGGAAGACGAGACTCCGCGGGAAAAGCAGCCTTGCCAAGCTGAAGGAGGAGCTGGCGGGCTGAGGCAGGTTCCTCGAGAGTAAAGGTGGGCGTGCGGTGGGGTCCCGCCACAGGCCTGCGTTTCCTTTACCCTTCTCTGTCATCAAACGATATTCCTGTCCAGTTACAAAGTGCAAGTTGTTGCCCTAAGGTAAGCGTGTGGTAACCCTACCCTCTCGTTAAGTAAGGGTTTATAGAAACCCTAGTCCACTTCGTCACTCGAGGAGAGGAGCGGGTGATTAAAAAGAAAAAAAAAAAAGAAAGAAAAGAAAAAAAAAAGGAAGTTCAGTAACTTAGAGTGCGGATTTTTTTTACTTCACTGTACACGTTTTGTAGTTTTAAAACACGGGCGCCATTCGACGTACTGTTAAATTTAAAATTTTGGTTCTTCCTGACTGCCAAATTCCGCCCTAACTTGGTAATGGACAAAGACCTGAATTTTCAAATTTTCTGTACAGTCGCAAAGCTTCTCTGACTTAAGTTCCTGATCTCCCACAAATCTAAAGGCAGACGGTAAAATAGCCAGGTGCTTTGAGCCTAAACCGTTCCAGGAATCCAACCGATTCAGCTGTCTCCTTTCTTTCCGAGAATCATTGTAATCTAAAATAATTGGAGCTAGGTGCTAAGTATGGCGCCTTCGGTTCAACGTGAATCTCATTGGACGGTATTGGTCTCACTCCAGTCTTACTTATGAAAGTAAACATTGAAATGATAGGGGGGAAATAAGGCTCTTCAAAGACACATAATTCTTCTAAAAAGACCTTGCTGCTTTGAAACACATGTTTTAAGAAGCAGCAAAAGTCACTGTTAAATTCTTGTCACCAAAGTCTTGTAGAAAACTTCACCAAAACTTCCCTGCCTATCAGGAAGAATTTATTCCTCTAGAATTAGGGCAGGGAAGTATTTATGAAGGCTTAGATCTATCTATCTTTAGGTCCCTCCAACCTCTTTCTTAATATTTCATCTTCAAAACTCCCTGCTAATGAGCACTTTTCCTGTAGCTTGGATGAGACCTTTTGAATAACTTCCTCAGCCTGTAGGTTAGAAATTTCATTAAATAAAAAATTAAATACATTAGAATGCTTAGGTATGAAGCATTAATGAACTGTGTAATACATTCTGCAGAAGAGGAGGCACTTAAGAAAACACAGACCACCTGCATTATAGAGCCATTCTAATGTGATAAGGTTTGATATATAGGCAAGAGATGAAAAAAAAATGGCCAGAACGTCAAAAGAGAATGTTCCATGAGCACCTTAACTGCCTTCACAGATCATTTGAAGATAAAACTAAATCTTAGCAGATGCCCAAGAGATCTTAGAGATGAACTAGAATGACCTTTGGATGTCAGTATTGTACTGAACAAAGTCATTTGGACTGTTATTTATCTGGCAGGGAAAAAAAAGCCTAAATTTTATAAGGACTTGGTCATTAATTTAAAAATGATTAGTGACTTTAGGGTTGAGAAAGGAAACTTGGACTTGTTAGATGTACTTATACTTGGAAAAAATGTTTCTACAAATAGTAGACATTTGACTTTGTATGCTGTTCCTCTCACCCAGATGTCCTTTCCACACAGCTTTGCTGAATCTTACTTATCCTTCAAGACCTAGGTCGAATTTTGAAGTTTTTGAGATGTAGCCCGCATATAGAATTATAATGTGCTCTTTATATGGCATTTTTGCTTTGGATCTTGTAATGTTTCTTAATGTTGATTAAATGTATTGTACGTATAGTTTGCATCATCTACTAGGTTCTAAGATGCTTAGAATGATATTTATCAGTGTACTGGCAGAATGACTTGCACATGGTAAACATGATTTTGATATAAAAATGCCTAAGATTAATATTAAATATAGTTGGGTAGCTGTATTAGTTTGCTCAGACACCCTTAACAAAATACTACAGACTGGGGGGGCTTAAACAGTAGAATTTTATTATCTTAAATTCTAGAGTGTAGGAAGTCCAAGATCAAGTTGTTAGGGTTGATTTCATCCCGAGGCCTCTCTCCTTGGATTATATAGATGGCCATGTTCTGTCTTGGTCTTTGCATGGTCTTTCCTATATGTATGTAAACTTCTGTGTCCAAATTTCTTAAAAGAACACGATTCAGGGATGCCTGAGTGGCTCAGCGGTTGAGCATCTGCCTTTGGCTTGGGGCGTGATCCCAGGTCCTGGGATCGAGTCCCACATCGGGATCCCTGCAAGGAGCCTGCTTCTCCCTCTGCCTATGTCTCTGTGTCTCTCATGAATAAATAAATAAAATATTAAAAACACGATTCATACTATCCTAAAGCTTATTTACCTCTTTAAAGATCTGGTCTTCAAATATGACTGCATTCTGAGAAGCTGGAGGTTAAGACTTCAACATAGGAATATGGGGGTTTGATGGGGGCTGCACACAGTCCAGCCCATAATAGGCAACAATTAAAAAGCACAAATGGTTGGGAGCAGTTGTCTGTCACGATTAGCACTCTCCTATTTAGACCATTTATATAGACATAAATATGTAATCAGATTAATGTGAGATAATAGGAAGTAGTAGAGCCTGTGGTAAATCAGAATATCTGCCTGAGCGAAAGACATTTAAATTAAAATTTATAAACAAACACCCTAATAATACTGGGCTATTCCAACAAAACAAACAGACTAACTGGTTTTGGCTTACAGGCATTGGTTTGCAAAAACCACCAGCATATTATTTCATTTGGAATCTATAACCTTTTATGATAGATGCTGGACATATTAAGTATGTTTTTCTATATCCAAAGGCATTTTTCCCCAAATCCCATTGGTTCATACATAACTTTGTATTGAGTACCTGCTGTGTTGAAAGAACTTTACTGAATGCTGTAGTGTGATTAAAATCCTCAAATTTGGCCTCATATATCCGAGAGTTACGGGGACATCCTATTTTTGAGATTTTATTTATTTATTAAGTGTATAACTATGCATGATTTATGTTTATTTATTTTGATACAGGTCTATCCTGTAAATAAACTAGAACTCAAAAAATTCCCTGTCAGATTATTTGCCCTCCTAAAGCCAAAGCTTTTCCCTGAAGTATCCTGTAGAAGACATGAAACATAGACAAAAATAATTATAGTGCAAGATAAAAGTGAGACTTTAGGAGAATTATAGATAAAGTACTGTGGGAAATTAGAGGAGGAAAAGATTTCTTCCAGCTAGGTGTGTTATTAAAGGTATTTAATGCAGTTAGAATTAATCTTTCCTACGGCCCATGGTACTTGTTATACAGCATTAATCAATGTATTATATGGTAGCTATTTGTATATGTTCCCATCTTTCCCAGTATACTCTGAAATACACAAGAATGTCTTAGTCTTTATATTAACCAATCTCATGTTGCCCAAAAGTATCAGAGTCACCTGGGGGAACTTTTTAAAAATAAACTTCTCAACTCTATTTCTGGAGATTCTAATTTAATAGGCCTGGAGGGGTGATAGAGAATCTATTTTGAAAAGGCTTCTTTCATTTAATGACTCTGATTATCAGCCCCATTTGGAACCTCCTGCCCTAGAGCACCTAGTATATAGTATGCTCTCAATAAATTCTTGTCACATTATATGAGCAGAGCTGTGACTTAGTAAGATTAATAAGACTCCAGTGTGTAGGATGAATTAGAGTGGAAAATATCCTAGAGGCAAGGAAGTCCTATTACTGATGTCCAGCTAAAAGATTAAGCAGCCTGAAACTAGGGTAAAGGCCACAGGAAAGGAGAGAACCAAATGAGAAACATTGAAAAGGTAGAATCTGCAGAATTAGATGATACTTGATATAATGCACTAGTTCCCAAACATAGTGTGCCTAAGACTTAGATGGGATGTTTGTTTAAAAAGCAGGTTGCGACTCTCCTGTGAAATCCTAGTTAGTCCAGGGTGAGGCACTGAATCTGCATTTTTAACAACCCTGACTCATGATTTTTATTTAGGTTGTTTAATCTTTTAATTTAAGACCTCAATTTAAGAACACATTGATCTGTGGACCATTGTAAGAAGGAAGTTTAAAAAAATCTAAAGATTAAATCTTGAGTGAAAGGGAAGATGATAAGCCATTAATAGACACTCGGTATTTGGTTTAGAGGGAAATGAAGTTCATCTATGGAGCTATTTAACAGGAAGAAATTCAGTGTGAGAGCCTGGGAAAGGTACAGGGTGAAGAAAAATTTGGAAAACCCTTGTGATAAAAACAAAGATTCCTGAGAGAGAGAGAGAGAGAAAGGAAAAAGAAGAGAGTCATGGAGAAAATTGGGGCATTAGTTTTCTTAGAGATCTTGAGATGAAGGAGGCAACATATGAAAGAGAAGGTGGAGAGAACACTTGGAAAAACCAAAACCAAGAGTCTTAAATAAAGAATATATCGTCGAGTGTGGATGAGAACTACAAGGGTTATGGGGTGAACGTGAAGATCTATTTGGTACCCTTTAATAGAGGGGGTTTTACACAACTGTGTGGTTGGTATGAGTTGAAAAATAAATGATGGCAAGAAAATTTAAGCTAGGGATGATTAGGCATAATTTACAATGTGAAGAAAAAAATATCTACACCCCCATGTTCACAGGATTATTTACAATAACCAAGACAGGGAAACAACCTAAGTGTCCATCAAAAGATGAATGGATAAAAATGCTGTGATATACACACACAGTAAAATATTAGCCATAAAAAAGCAAAACAAGGAAATCCTGCCATTTGTAGCAACAGGGATGGACCTTGAAGGTATTAGGCTATGTGAAATAAGTTGGAGGGTGACAGATACTGTATGATCTCACATGTGGAGTGTAAAAACAAAGCTCAAAAAAGAGGTCAGGTTTGTTGTTATGAGAGGCGGGGGAGGGGAGGTACCCCGGTAGGGGAAGTACAAACTTCTAATGGTAGATAAATAGTAATAGGGATGTAATGTACCTTTTATGTTGATTATAGTTTGCATTGCTATATGATACATGTGAAGTTAAGAGTGTAAATCCTAAGACTTCTCATCACAAGGAACTTTTTTGTTTTTTGCTTATTGTATCTATATAAGATGATAGATGAGAACTAAACATTATGGTAATCTTTTCACAATATATGTAGGTCAGACAATTATGTTGTACACCCTAAACTTGTACAGTGGTGTATACCAATTATATCTCAATGAAACTGGAGAAAAGAAATGAGATTGTCATTATGTGAAAGAGGTAACTGAGGAAGATACTTAAAATCTGTTAGAGATTTCCATTTTTTGTAACAATAAAAAATAATTCTTAAGAGCAGGATCAAATGAAATAAAGAAATAAAAGGGCCATGATAATACTAAAAGTAAACATGCATCATTAGGATAACATAGATTTTTTTTCAAACTTTTTATATAAATTAATTCTAGTTAGCATACAGTATATTATGAGCTTTAGGGGTAGAATTTAGTGATTCATTAGTTGATTGTAACACCTAGTCCTCATTATATCAAGTGCCCTCCTTAATGCCTATCACCCAATTATCCCAGCCCCCCAACCACTTCCCCTCCAGTAACCCTCAGTTGTGTTTCCTATAGTTAAGAGTCTCTTATGGTTTGCCTTCCTCTCTGTTTTAGTCTTATTTTTCCTTCCTTTCCCCTATGGTCATCTGTTTTGTTTCTTAAATTCCACATATGAATGAAATCATATGGTATTTGTCTTTTTCTGAGTTATTTCACTTAGCGTAATACACGCTAGTTCCATCCACATTGCAAATGCCAAGATTTCATTCTTTTTGATGGCTGAGTAATATTCCATTATGTGAATGTATGTATGTATGTATATATCACATCTTCTTTATCCATTTATCTGCCAGTAGACATCTGGGCTCTTTCCATAGTTTGGTTATTATGGACATTGCTGCTATCAGCACTGGGGTGCATGTGCCCTTTCAAATCACTATGTTTGTATTCTTTGGATAAATACCTACTAGTGCAATTACTGAGTTGGAAGGTAACTCTATTTTTAACTTTTTGAGGAACCTCTATACTGTTTTCCAGAATGTACCCGTTTGCATTCCCACCAATAGCTTAAGAGGGTTCTCCTTTCTCCACATCCTCACCAACATCTCTTGTTTCCGGAGTTGTTCATTTAGCCTTTCTGACCAGTGTGAGATGGTATTTCATGTGGTTTTGATTTGTATTTCCTTGATGCCTAGTGATGTTGAGCATTTTTTCATGTGTCTGTTAGACATTTGTATGTAATGTCTTCTTTGGATATATGTTCATGTTTTCTGTCCATTTCTTTACTGGATTTTTTTGTTTTTTTGAGTGTTGAGTTTGGTAAGTTCTTCATAGATTTTGGATACTAACCCTTTATCAGAAATGTCTGCAAATATCTTCTCCTATTCTGTGGGTTGCCTTTTAGTTTTGCTATTTCCTTTGCTGTGCAAAAGCTTTTTATCTTGATGAAGTCCCGTATTTCATTTTTGCTTTTGTTTCTCTTGCCTTTGGAGATGTGTTTAGCAAGAAGTTCATCTGCAGCTGAAGTAGAAGAGGTTGCTGCCTGTGTTCTCTAGGATTTTGATGGATTCCTGTCTCACATTTAGATATTTCCATATAAAAAAATCTGTTTGAGGGCACCTGGGTTGCTCAGGGGTTGAGCATCTGCCTTTGGCTCAGGTTGTGATCTCAGAGTCCTGGGATCAAATCCTGTGACTGGGATCAAGCCCTGGGATCAAATCCTCTGCTTAGGTCTCTGCCTCTCTCTATGCTCTCCCTGTGTCTCTCATGAATAAATAAATCTTAAAAAAAAAATCTGTTTGCTACTATGAACTTTGCTTGATATGTAAATAATTTTATTAAGAAACTTAAGAAATTGAACTCCAATAAAAAAATAATAAATAAATAGCATTCTGGCATGGCAAGAAAAAAAAGAAACAAGATATTGAAATATTTTTTTAGTTTCTATTTCTGTAAAATCTATAAAACTGAAAAGATACAGGGGCGCCTGCATACATGGCTCAGTTGGTTACACCTATGCCGTCGGCTCAGGTCATGATCTCTGGATCTTGAGATCGACCCCCACGTTGGGCTTTCGGCTCAGAGGGGGACCTATTTGTCCCTCTCCCTTTGCCTGCTGCTTCACCTGCTTACAAACACCCGTACTCCCTCTCTCTCTGTTGAATAAATGAATAAATCTTAAAAAAAAAAAAATAGAGACCATAGAAACAATTGAAGAAAACAGCAAGACATGGTTTAGAATGAAATTCATTGAAGAAGAAAAATCCCCCTAAAAATAACTCACTTAGTAGAAATTTTCTTGATTTTGTACCATCTCCTTTTTGTCATAGAGAAATGTTATAGTATGTCTCATTAGAAGCATTTTTTAAATATCTGTAATACAGGCAACTAATAGAACATATATATTTATAAATAACCATGACATACGGTAAAATCATAACTATATGAAGAATGAGCCATTATATCGATATATAAATTTTCATGTTAAAATCCTATTTTTAGAAAGGTTTCTTAAAAAAAATAAAAAGGTTTCGTAAATAAGGCTGTTAATATTTGTCAATGTATTTTGTAAGAATATTTTTAAATTGGTGTGTTTAAGTTAAATTTAATTACTGATGTGGTTGAATTTAACTCTGTCATCTTGATACTTGTTTTCTATATGTCCCCTGTATTCTCTGTTCTTTCATTCCTCTTCTCCTATGTTCTTTTAGGTTAATCGAGTATTTTTTCGGTTTCTATTCTATCTCCTCATTTGTCTGCTTGGTCATATATACTTGTGTTGTAATTTAATAGGATCCTTTAGAAATGAAATATACGTACTTAAATTATCACAGTCTACCTTGGATTAGTGTTATACTACTTCACTTATAACTTCCCTTACAGCAATGTAATTTTATATACTTCCCTCTCATTCTTTGTACTAATTTTGTCATTATTTTTACATCTATACTTTCTATAAGCTCAAAAATACATATTGCTATTTTTGCTCTAAACAATTAACTGACTTTTAAAAAATTGTGGTAAAATAACATAAAACTTACCATCTTAATCATCTTTTTAAGTTTGTATTTCAGTAGTGTTAAGTACATTGACATTGTTCTGCAACTAATCCCTAGATCTCTTTTCATCTTGCAATATTGAAACTCTATACCAATTAAGCCACAGTTCCCCATTCCCTTTCCCACAAGTACCTGACATTTCTGCTTTCTGTCTCCATGAATTTGACTACTGTAGGTACCTTGTGTATAGAACCCATACAGTATTTGTCTTTTTGTGACTGGCCTATTTCATTTAGCATTATGTCCTCAAGGTTCATCTTTGTTGGAGCACGTGTGAGGATTTCCTTTATTTTCTTTTTTTAATTAAAAAAATTATTACTTTTAATTCCACTGTAATTCTATACATTACCCAGTGCTCATCATAAGTGTACTCTTATTTCACCCATCCTTGTACCCACCTCCCCTCTGGTGCCATCAGTTCCCTATAGTTAAGAGTCTGTTTTTTTGTTCCTTTTTTCTTTGCTTGTTTGTTTCTTATATTCCACATGTGAGGGAAATCATATAGTATTGGTCTTTCTCTGACTAGCTTATTACACTTGCCATTATACCTTTTAGATCCATCCATGTTGTTGTAAATAGAAGGATTTCATTCTATTTTATGGCTTAGTAATATTCCATTTTGTGTGTGTGTGTGTGTGTGTGTGTGTGTATATACCACATCTTTTTAACTCATTCATATATTATTAGAAACTTGGGCTCCATAATTTGACTCTTGTAAATAATGTTGCAGTAAACCTAGGGGTACATGTATCTTTTCCAATTGATGTTTTCTTATTTTGGGGGTAAATACCTGGTAATGGAATTACTGGATCACAAGGTAAATCTATTTTGAATTTTTTGAGGACCCTCCATACTGTTTTCCATTTGAGCTGCTCCAGTTTGCATTCCTACCAACAGTGCACAAGGGTTCCTTTTTCTCTGCAACTTGACCAACACTCGTTTCTAGTATTTTTTTTTGTAGCCATTCTGACAGGTGTGTGATGATACCTCATTGTGGTTTTGATTTGCATTTTCCTGTTGATGAATGATGTTGAGCATCTTTTCATGTGTATGTTGGTCATCTCTGTGTCTTCTCTGAAGAAATATTTATTCAAGTCTTTAGCCCATTATTAATTGGTTTATTTTTGGTGCTGAGTTGTAGAAGTTCTGTATATATTTTGGATACTAACCCTTTATTGGATATATCATTTGCAAATATATTCTCCCATTCAGTAGATGTCTTTTAGTTTGTTGACCTTCCTTTGCTGTGTTAGAAGCTTTTTATTTTGATGTAGTCCCAATAGTTTATTTTTGTTTTATTTCCCTTCCCTTAGGAGACATATCTAAGAAAAAGTTGTCTGGCTGATGTCAGAGAAGTTTCTGGCTTTGTTCTCTTCTAGGATTTTACTGATTTCCTGTCTTACATTTAGGTCTTTAATATATTTTGAATTAAGTTTGTGTATAGTATAAGGAAGCAGTCCACATTCATTGTTTTGCAGATAGCTGTCCAGTTTTACCAACACCATTTGTTGAAGAGACTGTCTTTTTCCCATTACATATTCTTATCTCCTTTGTCAAAGATTAACTGGCCATATAATTGTGGGATTATTTCTGGGCTCTCTGTTCTATCGAACTGTGTATCTATTTTTGTGCCAATACCATACCATTTTGGTTATTACAGCTTTGTAGTATCTCTTAAAATCTGGGATTGTGATATCTCCAATTTTGTTCTTTTTCAATATTGCTTTGGCTATTCGGGGTCTTGGGTGGTTCCATACAAATTTAGGGTTTTTTTACATTTTTTTTAAGATTTTATTTATTTATCATGAAAGACAGAGAGAGAGAGAGAGAGAGAGAGAGAGGGACAGAGACACAGGCAGAGAGAGAAGCAGGCTCCATGCAGGGAGCCTGACGTGGGACTCGATCCAGGGTCTTCAGGATCACACCCTGGGCTGCAGGCGGCGCTAAACCGCTGCGCCACTGGGGCTGCCCGGTTCCATACAAATTTAGGATAATTTTTTAGTTCTGTGAAAAATGCTATTGATATTTTGATAAGGGTATATTTTCTAAGAAATTGCTGCTTACTGTGTTGTATGCAGCTATGTTTTGAAAAACAAAAAATAAAAACATACTTCTTAGAATGTGGAAAGAATTAGGTAATATTATTTCAAAAATAAGTTCTGGACTTTTAATACAACTGTATAAAAGTAAGGAATGTGATGGGCATGAAAATGTAGTGCTTAGATTTCCTGCTATGGGAAACATAAATGACTGATGACCCCATCTGCTGCCTTTTAGACCCAATCTCAAATTCATGCCAAGGCCAGGATTCCCAAGTGATCCTTCCAGACAATGACTGTATATGGGTGTTGTAAAGCGGGTCCTTTCCAATTAGATGCAGGACTCCTTTACTGGCATACTTTGACTCAAGGACTTCCCACTGACTGAGCCAAAACTTACTTAGAACTGTGCTGCAGTCTGATGCTCTTCCCACCTGGCCTCCTTCTTCCCTTTTTCCTTCACAGCCTGGAGGCTCTCTTACCTTCCTTTGCTCCCTTCTCATCACCTATTATAAGCAAATCCCCAAATCTTTTGCTTACCTAATCCTATTTGGATATGCTTGTTAGAAGACCTAAACCATTACAGAAACACAGACCTGACATACTACTGACAGAAAATGGACCAAAATGATGACTTACAGGAAAAGAAATATCCTTACAGAAAAATTCCAAATAATGTGTGTATATACTCTCTCCTTTTTAGGAGCTAGGGCTTAATTCTACTCCCTTCCAATGTGGGGTTCATTGCTTCCAATGAATAGGGAAGTATCTACCAGCAGCCTCCCCCTTTATTTTATTATTTTTTTAAAGATTTATTTATTTACTTATTCATTCATTCATTCATTCATTCATGATAGACATAGAGACAGAAAGAGAGAGGCAGAGACACAGGCAGAGGGAGAAGCAGGCTCCATTCCAGGAGCCCGACGCGGGACTTGATTCCGGGTCTCCAGGATCACGCCCTGGGCCAAAGGCAGGCGCCAAACCACTGAGCCACCCAGGGATCCCCAGCCTCCTCCTTTAAAAAACCATCCCCGACTCCACACAGACACAGGAACCTTTTTAGACATTTTTTCATAATGCCCCCCTCACCCAGGTGAAATTTTATTACCATAAATACACTGTATATCTCTTTATGTACTATTTATATATCCACTATTTTATGCATGAAAAGAGTTAAATTTTTTTTGCCTGCAGGAATGAGTTTTTACTTCCTTGAGGATGTTATAATACCCCCCCACTGAGAATGCATAGAAGAGTATGGAAAGGGAAAATTTCTAACTTGCTGTGAAGAAATCTAGCAGACACCACCTTAACCAAGTTATCAAAGTTAGCATCACCAGTGATAAATACTGCTAATACCATATACTCCTAGTATGATACAGTGAGAAGGATATCTTGCCTTTGTAGGAGTCTTCTCCAGAAAACATAACCCCTGTCTTATTACAATAAAATGTCCAACAAACCCAGATTGAGGGACATTTTACTAAATATCTGACCAGCATGCTTCATAAGTGTCAATGGAATAAAAAACAAGGGAAGACTGAGAAATTGTCACAGATCATTCGAGACTAAGGAAACATAACTACTAAATGCAATGTGGTATCCTAGATCCTTGCACAGAAAAAGATCACTGGACAGACATGGGTGGAATGTGAATGAAATCTGTAGTTAATAGTGTTATATCAATGTTAACTTCTTAGTTTTGACAAATGTACCATGGTTTTTTTTTTTTTTTAAGATTAATTTATTTATTTATGAGAGAGACGGAGAGAGAGAGAGGCAGACACACAGGAAGCCTGATACGGTACTCCATCCCAGACCCCAGGATCATGCCCTGAGCCGAAGGTAGACGCTCAACTGCTGAGCCACCCAGGTGTCACTCTACCGTGATTTTTAAAGATAATATTAGGGAAAGCTGGGGAAAAGGTAAGAGGGAACTGACTCTACTATCTTTGTAACTTCTCTGTAAATCTCAAATTGTTACAAAATTAAAAGTTTAATAAAGGAGTGTTCAAAGAATGAAGATCATCTATCTCTATGAAATAATGGCACGAGTATTAAAAGAGAACTAAATATAGATTGTTAGAATCATAAATATTAAGCTAATCTGAAAATGTGAGTTTTGTAGATATATTAGTAAGTGAAAAAATATAGGGGATGTAGTATTTCTCAAATTAGTGAAGCCGTGATGCAGTGTCTCATGACATCTGTGCACAATTAATTCAAGTTGTCCTGGATATAAACAGAGTCAGATGTATTCAAACCTGGCTGGAGAACCATAAAAAATATTGATAAAGCATAAAAGGAAATGTATCAAATTGGCGAATATGTCTAGGTGCTGCAAGGATCAGTGTTACGTCCTGTCTTACCTAGGTGCTGCATTAATGATGTAGAAAAGAGAGGAAAAAGCATATTAATGAAATTCACAGATTATATTAAATTGCAAATAGCAGTAAGGGCAGCAAAGCAATATAAAAGTATGCAGAGAACTTAGACATGTGGAGTGGAGACAAGATGAGATTCTACCCCTCTAAAATAGAAACTACTACTGCATTAGGAGAAAAACAATAAAGCAGAATAGGTATTAAAAGGAATTGCGATCTGAAAGTCATCAAATGGTCAAAAGGACCTCAAAGTGAAAATGAATATTAAAGTAGATAGAAATTTATGATATAGTGATTTTGAAGATTATGGCTGCATATACTACATACCACAAAGAGAGGATAGCATGGTCTGTTCTTCAGACCTCCAGTAAAACGACATCTGGAAGACAGAATTCGTTTTGTGTCAAGTTGGTACCTAACTACCATTGACAAAATAGAAGTAGTAATAAAAATGATTAAGCCTTAGAACATGGCTGACAAGTATGTTTATCTTCAGCAAATTATACTGAGTTTTTTCACCAGTCTTTCCATTCATAACTACTGATTCTAATTCATATCCCACATAGGTGACCCTTTGTCAAACACACAACTTATACTAAGCCTCAGAGAACCTTACCTCTTTTTAACCTTCTCCCTTGTTTCTCCAATTAAATTTACAAATTCTTTGTAATTTCTCATTTTCATTAAGATTAAATTAAATTAATATAGCCTTTCTTGATTACTTACTAAAACTGACTGAAGCTTAAGTCACATCTACATCCCAATGATGCAAGCCTTGTTTGCAAATGCATGCATATGCTCCTACCAGCAGCTATAAAACAGAGCATAAACTAGAGTAACATCTGAGAAGTGTGTTGTACTTGAGACCTTACTGAATAACAACTTTAAGAAAAAAAAACCACATAGATCAGAATTCTAGTAGCAGTGCAATATTCCAGTGATCACAGCATATATCAGGAAACCCCAAGGCATTATCACCTGTTGGCAAGGAGTCATTCAGAATAATATATGAAGAAATCTCTCTTCTAGATGACTACATATACTTATTAAGTATAACATAATAGATGCTTTTGAAAAAACTTTCCCAGTACAAAAAAAGTCTATGAATTTTTATTTTTATGGTTTAAGAGTATGTATTTCTTTAACATCTGTATGAAAAAAATGTATAATCCTAAGGGCATACATAATATTTAGGCTCAGTAGATTACAACAAACAAAATATTTATGAGAATCAGTGAGTTAGAAGAAATATGTGAGATCTTGTCTCAACCCCCTCTTCTTTTATATATAGTCATAGTGGGCACAGAGATGAAGGAAGGAATACCCCGCATAGTTGGGGAAAGGATACTACACAATAAATTGATGTTGTTTTTTTTTGTTTGTTTGTTTTTTTTTTTTAGTGCTCGATGTTGTATTTTTAAGAAACTGAGGAGAATCCTACATTGGATGGGAGGCTGGATCAAATGAATTCTAAGGTTCTTCTCCATGCATTGAGGATATTTGTGTTAATTATATGGCTGCTTGGATGCCTACAGAGTACACACATGATATGGTTGTCTCAAGATCTTTATAAAACTAAACAATATCATCTATTCTCCTTTTTCAGCAAAGCTTCTTACTGTAGAGATATAGCTCTACATATAAAATATATACATATATATATAAAACAAGAATGTATAAAGAACAAGAACTGTTCCCTCAGTTCAGGCTCTAGATGCCTAGGTGTTATACTTGGTTATTAAATTATTTGTTATTGGACAACCCAGCCTTAACTCTCATAAAATACAGAACCCTAAACACCAGAAGTGTAGGGAGGTTAAAAGACTAGATATAAGCACATTTATCATTAATTCTTTGAAAAACGTTGTGACAGGAAGTAAAAAGGGACTTGATAATTCTGTACCTGAAATAATTCATATTGTTCAGTATTTTCTTAGACACTTCTGTGACAAACTCCAAAAAGTTGCCTTCTTTATATTCTTCGAGGTAACCTGGTCATTATTTTTTCATGACTCATGTGTCAGAGGTATAGCTGTCATTTCTACAGTCACTTCAACAATAGATAGTAAAACTGATCATGTCCACTGACTTAAAGCATACAAGAATCTAGTTTACTATTGATATTAAACATCTAATTTTTGCTCATCTACAACTTAGTATCTTTAGAAAGCCACATATGCCTCGAAATATTCTTGTCATCTGGATGCTATTTGTTACCATTTCTTGATTTTTATTTAGGTCTTAACATCTTCATCTCTCTTAGAAGCTGAGACTAGATCCTTGGCCATGAGTTCTTTGGTGCCTAGGATATCTTTTTATTTTTAAATCTTTTGCAGTGGTATAGCCAGCGTATTGGGAATCATTTTGAATATTTGTGGCTGAGAAGGGCTTCTAATAATTTCCCAGATATTCATGAGAGACACAGAGAGAGAGAGAGGCAGAGACACAGGCAGAGGGAGAAGCAAGCTCCATGCAGGGAGCCTGACTTGGGACTTGATCCTAGGTCTCCAGGATCACACCCTAGACTGAAGGCAGCGCTAAACCGCTGAGCCACTGGGGCTGCCCCCCAGATATTCTTCATGAAAACAATAGACTTGAATTCTGACCCTTACCAACTTCCTGTATTTTTATCAAATGATTTTTATAATCACAAAACAGAAAAATAACGTGAGCAATAGAACAAAGTATTTGTTATAGTCAAATGCAAAGTTGATTAAACGGTAAGGAGATTAACTTATTTGGGTTTTTGTTTGTTTGCACCAGCAAGATTTTATTTCATTTTGCAAAGTTGCAGATTTTTCTGGACTTCTCTTTAATGATTTTATCATGGTGAGTGCTAGATTTCTCATATTGGCTCTACCACCTAGAAACATCTCTGAATGTAAGTTCCAAGTAGACTTCCTGATTATTCAGATTTCATCCTAAGACTGTTGACTTCTAACTCTCCCATAATAAACCAATCAAAATCCACCCTCTAAGAAATCTTTAGATTTCTTGGTTTCATTCATTGTGTAGCTAGTTATCATGGTCTATTTTCATCATTCTTCTTGCTTTGCCCCGGCTGTCATCACCTGTGATCAATTGATATTTATATAGACATGAATTGAAGTAACCTCACAGAACTCTGACACCTTTAAATAAATTCTGTATTGCTAAATATTTTGTATTTGTAAACTACAATCTATATATAGGTTTTGGTTAAAGGTAACATACGTTTATTTCTAACATGCTTACTACTGCCAACATATAATAAGAGTTCTGGATTCTTTATAATTGCACGAAAAGGAGAAATATTCTTATTTTGCTACTATAGTAATTCTGAAGATGTTCAACAAAGTTGTAAAACTTGAGTCTTCAACATAGTGGTGAAAAGAATATGTACACACACACATGTACGAATATAACTTAGTAAGGTTTAGGGAAAAAAGAGCTAGTATGACTTATCTCAGGAAATTTGCTGCTAGACCTGGAATTTTTGGATTCCAGTGTTGATTTTTAATGTTGATTTTGATAGAATATGTTATTTTTGCACTCTAAATATAGTCAGGTTACTATGGTTGTAAGAAATATTCTTTATGACATAATCATAAAGTACAAGAAGCATAAGATTTACCGTACATTGTTATACCTGCAGCTCTACCAGCATGGTATTCAGCTTCCAAAAGTAATGCCAAGCCAAGCAGGTTTTATGGGAGAGAGTGTTTGTCTGCCATACTTCAAGTCTTAAAAAGTTTAACTTCCTATGCATCTGTCATTCATAATATATGTAAATTTTCTGAGTTACCAGGCTCTACTGCTTTTTAAGGTAATGAATTACTTGTGTTTATCAGGAGCCATCATTGTTACCTAAATTTACGTTAACTTACCTTATAGACGGGTTGTAGATTCTTAAAGGTATTATTAAGGACCACTTGGAAGATGATGGGGAGTATTTTCTTGTTATTCTTATGAAAGTTAGGATTATTGATTGCTGCCTTTTGTATAGTTATTTTAGGAATTCATCATTTTAAAGATAAGATTACAATTTCACTTTAACAAATGGGTAATTTATTCTGAGTCTGGCTCCTCCAGTTTTGTCTTTATCTTTTAAATTACTCTATTGTGCTATCTCTTATGAGAATATTCCTAAGAATTTTTTCCTAATCTCAGATTATTGTCCCTTATATTTCATACTTTTATTTAAGGTAACAAAATATTAAAATAAGTGTAGAATTGTCCTAATTATAGCATTAGATTTCCATGTTTTCTTGTTTTATTTTTGTCATTCACCTATCCTAATCATGGAATGAGAGCTCTATAATTCTTATTTTTTATCATTGTAATCTCCTTCCCATGCTATGCAGGAAAAAAGGAAGCAGTCTGCTAAACCATGAATACAAAATGTACAACCATTTAGATAATTTGGAAAACTTCATCTGGTGTTTATCCTCTAATCCTTTCATCATAATTTGAATTCATTGTTACTGTTACTTTCCTTTGCAGTGGTGTTGACATTTAGAGAGGTATTTATAATAGAATTTGCAGTATCTTTTAAATTGGTGTCCCCATATAGATTTTGGACACATGCTTGAGTACTCCAAATATCTCTAAATACCAGCTTAAATGTTTTCCTTTTTCTTCTTGACTCCTTTTTCCCCCTTAGCTACTCTATCTTTTCACAAAATTTGGATAAGAATAATCAAGAGTCACATCTTTTTCTTGTTCATAAAACCTAATGGTTGGATTTGTGTTCCATTAACTTAAAACAAATGAGTTAATGTTTATTTTAGACACTGATAAAGAGGGAAAGTAATGTAGGGTTTAATTCTATTTATTACTGTTTTTCTATTATCATTGCTTTTACCATAGATCACTATTCTTTATTCCCGACCTATTCATCAAATTCTAACATGTGGTATGATGAACTTTACATTCACTGTCTTTTGCACTGAATTCGTTGCAACTGCAGGTAATCAGCAATATGTAATCAAAATGAAATAGACTTCAGTGTCACCTTTATAGACTCATATAGAAACCATACCATAATTTATTTTCTTGGAGTTTATTCAGTGTCATAAATTTTTAGAAATGATAATTTGGTATTGAAAAATGCCTGATAATATCCAAATATTCTTTTAAAAAATTGAAACAGTTGATATACAATATTATATCAGTCTCAAGTGTACAACATAATAATGCAAAACTTCTGTATATTAAAAAATGCTCACTAAAATAAGTGTAGTTACCACCTGTCATCATAAAAAGTTCTTTTTTTTTTACTAGAAATATTTGTTCTTTTTAATCAGCTATTGAAAAAGTTCTTAAAATAAGGGGCACCTAGGTGGCTCAGTGGTTGAGCATCTATCGGTTTTTGGCTTGGGTCGTGATCGCGAGGTCCTGGGATCGAGTCCTGCATTGGGTTCCCCCCCCAGGGATCCTGTGTCTCCTTCTGCCTATGTCTCTGCCTCTGTGACTTTCATGAATGAATGGATAAAATCTTTTTTAAAAAAGTTCTTAAGATATTATTGACTGTAGTCTCTATGCTATATTGTTCATCCCCACGACTTATTTTATAATTGAAGTTTGTGTCTCTTGGTCCCCTCACCTCTCTTGCCTATCTGCCAACCCTTTGCCCTCTAGCAACCACCAGTTTGTTCTCTGTATTTATGGGTTTGTTGTTAATTTGTTTTATTTCTTAGATTCCACATAAAAGCAAAATTATATGGTATCTGCCTTTCTCTGCCTAACTTATTTCATTTAGCACAATACCCTCTAAATCCATCCTTATTGTCGCAAATGACAAGATCTCATTCTTTTCTATGCTGAGTAATATTCCATTGTGTATATATACCACATATTCTTTTTTTTTTTTTAAAGATTTTATTTATTCATGAGAGACACAAAGAGAGGCAGAGACATGGGCAGAGGGAGAAGCAGGCTCCCTGCGGGAAGCCCAATGAGGGGCTCGATCCAAGGATCCCAGGATCGCAACCTGAGCCAAAGGCTGACATTCAACCACTGAGCCACCCAGGTGCCCCTATACCATATATTCTTTACCCATTCATCTGTCAATGGATATTTGGATTGTTTCCATGTCATGACTATTGCAAATGATGCTGCAATAAACATACGGGTTCATATATCTTTTCAAGTTAGTGTTTTTGTTTTCTTTGGGTAAATACCCAGTAGTGGAGTTACTGGATCATATGGTATTAATATTTTTTAATTTTTTGAGAAACATTATGCTGTTTTCCACAGTGGTTGCCCAATTTACATTACCACCAGCAGTAAAGAGGGTTCCTTTTTCTACATCCTCATCAACACTTGCTATTTCTTATCTTTTTGATTCTACCCATTATGACAGGTGTAAAGTGATATCTTATTGTGGTTTTGATTTGCATTTCTCTGATGAGTAATGACATTGAGCATCTTTTTCATGTCTCTGCCATCTGTATGTCTTCTTTGGAAAAGTATCTGTTCAGGTCTTCTCCCCATTTTTTTTTTCATTTATTTATTCAGAGAGAGAGAGAGACTGAGGGAGAAGCAGGCTCCATGCAGGAAGCCCGACGTGGGACTTGATCCCGGGTCTCCAGGATCACACCCTGAGCTGCAGGTGCTAAACCACTGTGCCACCATTCTCCCCTTTTTTTAATCGGATTGTTTTGTTGTTGGGTTATATGAGTTCTTTCTATATTTTTTCTTTATATATTTTAGATAATAACTCCCCATTGGATATATGATTTGCAAATGTTTTCTCCCATTCAGTAGTTCAGTACTTTGCCTTTTGTTTTGTTGATAGTTTCTTTTGCTGTGCAGAAGCTTTTTGTTTTGATATAGTCCCAGTTGTTTATTTTCGCTTTTGTTTCTCTTGCCTGGGGAGATACCAAATATTCTTGGTCTCTCCATTCTAAATTATCATTATGAAGTAAATCTTAAGTTTTATGAAAAGCTGGTGTGGTTTATTTGATATGAGTTACTTAGGAAAAATTAGGGTTGCTGGTAATCTGTCATCTTTCTTTTAGCTCCTTATATATGAATTAGCAGTGAGTTTATAGTTTCATGGAACCAGTGCCCAGGCTATATTAACACAAGGTTTCAAATTCTCATTTCTTGAGAATGTGGAAGTAGCATCTCTTTGTTAGTTTGTCCTTTGATAATGGAATTAACTTGACTCCAAGATCAGTTACAGATGCTCCATAGTTATTCATTTTTAAGACTAGTTCATACAAATCTGTAGATTTACTTATTTTTTTTACTAAGTAAACTGTGCCCCTGACGTGGCTCAAACTCACAACCCTGAGATCAAGAGTCCTATGCTTTTCCAATGGGGCCAGCCAGATACCCCTAAATCTTTAGATTTAAATATACTTTACAGAGGTGCCTGGCTGGCTCAGTCCATTAAGCATCCAACTCTTGCTTTTGGCTCAGATCATGATCTCAGGGTCATGAGATCAAGCCCCATGTGCGGCTCCATGCTGGGCTTGGAGTCTGCTTAGGATTCTCTGTCTCACTCTCCCTCTGCCTCTCCCCCATCCAGGCTCCTGCACACACACACTCTCTCAATCAGTCATGACTCTCAATCAGTCAGTCGGTCAATTTAATTTACAAGATTGTTTTTTCCAATCTCCATATTAGCCCTTTAGACTCATAGATTTTTCTACTATTGGATTCCCTTACTGGCATCTTGTATAATGTTCTTATTTTTCTTATTATTGGCCTTTCTCACAGAAAGTTAAGCAAAAGAGCTATTTAACATTCCTGCAAATTCTCATTTGTTGTGCTTTGTCACGGTCCTGTCCCACTTCCATCTGAGTCTGTTTTTAATTCTTTCTGATTTCCATTAATTCCTCAATCGGACATTATTTCATTTTGCTTTTTTTGTCTCCTTTGACTTCCTTGATGATTAGCATACTATATCATATCATTCTTCCATTTTAAAAATATTTGCTATATAGTTCTTTTATTCATTTCTCGATTATTCATTTCTTTTTAAAAATTTTAAATTTAGTGAGAGGGCGAGAACATCAGTAGATGGGGCAGAGGGGGGAGGAGCAAGATGGCGGAAGAGTAGGGTCTCCAAATCACCTGTCTCCACCAAATTACCTAGAAAACCTTCAAATTATCCTGAAAATCTATCAATTCGGCCTGAGATTTAAAGAGAGACCAGCTGGAATGCTACAGTGAGAAGAGTTCGCGCATCTATCAAGGTAGGAAGACGGGGAAAAAGAAATAAAGAAACAAAGGCCTCCAAGGGGAAGGGGCCCCGCGAGGAGCCGGGCTGAGGCCGGGGCGAGTGTCCCCAGGACAGGAGAGCCCCGTCCCGGAGACGCAGGAGCTGCACCAACCTTCCCGGGCGGAGAGGGGCTTGCGGGGAGGTGGAGCAGGACCCAGGAGGGCGAGGATGCCCTCGGGTTCCCTGGGACAGTAACAGCAACTGCGCGCCCAGGAGAGTGCGCCGAGCTCCCTAAGGGCTGCAGCGCGCACGGGCGGGACCCGGAGCAGCTCGGAGGGGCTCGGGCAGAGGAAGAGGCTCCATGCAGAGACGCCTGTGCGGTTCCAGGAGCAGCTCGGAGGGGCTCGGGCGGCAGCTCCGCGGAGGGGGCTGCGCGGCCCGGGAGTGCGAATCCAACAGCGCAGGCTCCAGAGCACAGGGCGCCGGGACACGGCCCAGGATCCGGCCTCCCCCGGGACAGGCAGAGGCCGGGAGGGCCCAGGACAGCGAGGACGCTCCTGCCCCAGCTGAGCAGATCAGCGGCCCCGCCCCGGAGCCTCCAGGCCCTGCAGACGGAGTTCCTGCCGGAGCTGAATCCAGGTTTCCAGAGCTGGCCCCGCCACTGGGGCTGTTCCTCCTGCGGCCTCATGGGGTAAACAACCCCCACTGAGCCCTGCACCAGGCAGGGGCACAGCAGCTCCCCCGACTGCTAACACCTGAAAATCAGCACAACAGGCCCCTCCCCCAGAACACCAGCTAGACTGACAACTTCCAGGAGAAGCCAAGGGACTTAAAGTACACAGAATCAGAAGATACTCCCCCGTGGTTCTTTTTTTTTTTTTTTTTTTTTTTTGTTTTGCTTTTTGATTTGTTTCCTTCCCCACCCCCTTTTTTTCTCCTTTCTTTTTCTTTCTTTTTCTTCTTTTTTTTTTTTTTTTCGTTTTTTTTCTTCCCTTTTTTTTCTCTTTCTCTTTTCTTTCCTTCTTTCTCTCCTCTCTTTTTCTCTTTTTCCCAATACAACTTGCTTTTGGCCACTCTGCACTGAGCAAAATGACTAGAAGGAAAACCTCACCTCAAAAGAAAGAATCAGAAACAGTCCTCTCTCCCACAGAGTTACAAAATCTGGATTACAATTCAATGTCAGAAAGCCAATTCAGAAGCACTATTATACAGCTACTGGTGGCTCTAGAAAAAAACATAAAGGACTCAAGAGACTTCATGACTGCAGAATTTAGAGCTAATCAGGCAGAAATAAAAATCAATTGAATGAGATGCAATCCAAACTAGAAGTCCTAACGATGAGGGTTAACGAGGTGGAAGAACGAGTGAGTGACATAGAAGACAAGTTGATAGCAAAGAGGGAAACTGAGGAAAAAAGAGACAAACAATTAAAAGACCATGAAGATAGATTAAGGGAAATAAACGACAGCCTGAGAAAGAAAAACCTACGTTTAATTGGGGTTCCCGAGGGTGCCGAAAGGGACAGAGGGCCAGAATACGTATTTGAACAAATTCTAGCTGAAAACTTTCCTAATCTGGGAAGGGAAACAGGCATTCAGATCCAGGAAATAGAGAGATCCCCCCCTAAAATCAATAAAAACCGTTCAACACCTCGACATTTAATAGTGAAGCTTGCAAATTCCAAAGATAAAGAGAAGATCCTTAAAGCAGCAAGAGACAAGAAATCCCTGACTTTTATGGGGAGGAGTATTAGGGTAACAGCAGACCTCTCCACAGAGACCTGGCAGGCCAGAAAGGGCTGGCAGGATATATTCAGGGTCCTAAATGAAAAGAACATGCAACCAAGAATACTTTATCCAGCAAGGCTCTCATTCAAAATGGAAGGAGAGATAAAGAGCTTCCAAGACAGGCAGCAACTAAAAGAATATGTGACCTCCAAACCAGCTCTGCAAGAAATTTTAAGGGGGACTCTTAAAATTCCCCTTTAAGAAGAAGTTCAGTGGAACAGTCCACAAAAACAAGGACTGAATAGATATCATGATGACACTAAACTCATATCTCTCAATAGTAACTCTGAATGTGAACGGGCTTAATGACCCCATCAAAAGGCGCAGGGTTTCAGACTGGATAAAAAAGCAGGACCCATCTATTTGCTGTCTACAAGAGACTCATTTTAGACAGAAGGACACCTACAGCCTGAAAATAAAAGGTTGGAGAACCATTTACCATTCGAATGGTCCTCAAAAGAAAGCAGGGGTAGCCATCCTTATATCAGATAAACTAAAATTTACCCCAAAGACTGTAGTGAGAGATGAAGAGGGACACTATATCATACTTAAAGGATCTATTCAACAAGAGGACTTAACAATCCTCAATATATATGCCCCGAATGTGGGAGCTGCCAAATATATCAATCAATTATTAACCAAAGTGAAGAAATACTTAGATAATAGTACACTTATACTAGGTGACTTCAATCTAGCTCTTTCTATACTCGATAGGTCTTCTAAGCACAACATCTCCAAAGAAACGAGAGCTTTAAATGAGACACTGGACCAGATGGATTTCACAGATATCTACAGAACTTTACATCCAAACTCAACTGAATACACATTCTTCTCAAGCGCACATGGAACTTTCTCCAGAATAGACCACATATTGGGTCACAAATCGGGTCTGAACCGGTACCAAAAGATTGGGATTGTTCCCTGCATATTCTCAGACCATAATGCCTTGAAATTAGAACTAAATCACAACAAGAAGTTTGGAAGGACCTCAAACACGTGGAGGTTAAGGACCATCCTGCTAAAAGATAAAAGGGTCAACCAGGAAATTAAGGAAGAATTAAAAAGATTCATGGAAACTAATGAGAATGAAGATACAACCGTTCAAAATCTTTGGGATGCAGCAAAAGCAGTCCTAAGGGGGAAATACATCGCAATACAAGCATCCATTCAAAAACAGGAAAGAACTCAAATACAAAAGCTAACCTTACACATAAAGGAGCGAGAGAAAAAACAGCAAATAGATCCTACACCCAAGAGAAGAAGGGAGTTAATAAAGATTCGAGCAGAACTCAACGAAATCGAGATCAGAAGAACTGTGGAACAGATCAACAGAACCAGGAGTTGGTTCTTTGAAAGAATTAATAAGATAGATAAACCATTAGCCAGCCTTATTAAAAAGAAGAGAGAGAAGACTAAAAAAAAATCATGAATGAGAAAGGAGAGATCACTACCAACACCAAGGAAATACAAACGATTTTAAAAACATATTATGAACAGCTATACGCCAATAAATTAGGCAATCTGGAAGAAATGGACGCATTCCTGGAAAGCCACAAACTACCAAAACTGGAACAGGAAGAAATAGAAAACCTGAACAGGCCAATAACCAGGGAGGAAATTGAAGCAGTCATCAAAAACCTCCCAAGACACAAGAGTCCAGGGCCAGATGGCTTCCCAGGGGAATTTTATCAAACGTTTAAAGAAGAAACCATACCTATTCTCCTAAAGCTGTTTGGAAAGATAGAAAGAGATGGAGTACTTCCAAATTCGTTCTATGAGGCCAGCATCACCTTAATTCCAAAACCAGACAAAGACCCCACCAAAAAGGAGAATTACAGACCAATATCCCTGATGAACATGGATGCAAAAATTCTCAACAAGATACTGGCCAATAGGATCCAACAGTACATTAAGAAAATTATCCACCATGACCAAGTAGGATTTATCCCTGGGACACAAGGCTGGTTCAACACCCGTAAAACAATCAATGTGATTCATCATATCAGCAAGAGAAAAACCAAGAACCATATGATCCTCTCATTGGATGCAGAGAAAGCATTTGACAAAATACAGCATCCATTCCTGATCAAAACTCTTCAGAGTGTAGGGATAGAGGGAACATTCCTCGACATCTTAAAAGCCATCTATGAAAAGCCCACAGCAAATATAATTCTCAATGGGGAAGCACTGGGAGCCTTTCCCCTAAGATCAGGAACAAGACAGGGATGTCCACTCTCACCACTGCTGTTCAACATAGTACTGGAAGTCCTAGCCTCAGCAATCAGACAACAAAAAGACATTAAAGGCATTCAGATTGGCAAAGAAGAAGTCAAACTCTCCCTCTTCGCTGATGACATGATACTCTACATAGAAAACCCAAAAGTCTCCACCCCAAGATTGCTAGAACTCATACAGCAATTCGGTAGCGTGGCAGGTTACAAAATCAATGCCCAGAAGTCAGTGGCATTTCTATACACTAACAATGAGACTGAAGAAAGAGAAATTAAGGAGTCAATCCCATTTACAATTGCACCCAAAAGCATAAGATACCTAGGAATAAACCTAACCAAAGATGTAAAGGATCTATATCCTCAAAACTATAGAACACTTCTGAAAGAAATTGAGGAAGACACAAAGAGATGGAAAAATATTCCATGCTCATGGATTGGCAGAATTAATATTGTGAAAATGTCAATGTTACCCAGGGCAATATACACGTTTAATGCAATCCCTATCAAAATACCATGGACTTTCTTCAGAGAGTTAGAACAAATTATTTTAAGATTTGTGTGGAATCAGAAAAGACCCCGAATAGCCAGGGGAATTTTAAAAAAGAAAACCATATCTGGGGGCATCACAATGCCAGATTTCAGGTTGTACTACAAAGCTGTGGTCATCAAGACAGTGTGGTACTGGCACAAAAACAGACACATAGATCAGTGGAACAGAATAGAGAATCCAGAAGTGGACCCTGAACTTTATGGGCAACTAATATTCGATAAAAGAGGAAAGACTATCCATTGGAAGAAAGACAGTCTCTTCAATAAATGGTGCTGGGAAAATTGGACATCCACATGCAGAAGAATGAAACTAGAGCACTCTCTTTCACCATACACAAAGATAAACTCAAAATGGATGAAAGATCTAAATGTGAGACAAGATTCCATCAAAATCCTAGAGAAGAACACAGGCAACACCCTTTTTGAACTCGGCCATAGTAACTTCTTGCAAGATACATCCACGAAGGCAAAAGAAACAAAAGCAAAAATGAACTATTGGGACTTCATCAAGATAAGAAGCTTTTGCACAGCAAATGATACAGTCAACAAAACTCAAAGACAACCTACAGAATGGGAGAAGATATTTGCAAATGACATATCAGATAAAGGGCTAGTTTCCAAGATCTATAAAGAACTTATTAAACTCAACAGCAAAGAAACAAACAATCCAATCATGAAATGGGCAAAAGACATGAACAGAAATCTCACAGAGGAAGACATAGACATGGCCAACATGCATATGAGAAAATGCTCTGCATCACTTGCCATCAGGGAAATACAAATCAAAACTACAATGAGATACCACCTCACACCAGTGAGAATGGGGAAAATTAACAAGGCAGGAAACAACAAATGTTGGAGAGGATGCGGAGAAAAGGGAACCCTCATACACTGTTGGTGGGAATGTGAACTGGTGCAGCCACTCTGGAAAACTGTGTGGAGGTTCCTCAAACAGTTAAAAATATACCTGCCCTACGACCCAGCAATTGCACTGTTGGGGATTTACCCCAAAGATACAAATGCAATGAAACGCCGGGACACCTGCACCCCGATGTTTCTAGCAGCAATGGCCACGATAGCCAAACTGTGGAAGGAGCCTTGGTGTCCATCGAAAGATGAATGGATAAAGAAGATGTGGTTTACGTATACAATGGAATATTACTCAGCTATTAGAAATGACAAATACCCACCATTTGCTTCAATGTGGATGGAACTGGAGGGTATTATGCTGAGTGAAGTAAGTCAGTCGGAGAGGGACAAACATTATATGTTCTCATTCATTTGGGGAATATAAATAATAGTGAAAGGGAATATAAGGGAAGAGAGAAGAAATGTGTGGGAAATATCAGAAAGGGAGACAGAACGTAAAGACTGCTAACTCTGGGAAACGAACTAGGGGTGGTAGAAGGGGAGGAGGGCGGGGGGTGGGAGTGAATGGGTGACGGGCACTGGGGGTTATTCTGTATGTTAGTAAATTGAACACCAATAAAAAATAAATTAAAAAAAAAAGTAGATGGGGCAGAGGGAGAGGGAGAGAGAATCTGAAGCAGACTCTGTGCTGAGCATAGAGCCCCATGCAGGGCTCAATCCCATGATCCTATGACTCTGAGACCACAACCTGAGCCAAAACCAAGAAATGGACCCTTACCTAATGGACTGTGCCACCTAGGCACCCCATTTATTTTATTTCATTCATAATATTTTTCATTTTAATTGTTTTTTTCCCAAAAATATAACATTCATAGAGATGCCTGGGTGGCTTAGCAGTTAAGTGCCTGCCTTCAGCCCAGGGTATGATCTTAGAGTCCTGGGATCAAGTCCCACATCAGGCTCCCTGCATGGACCCTGCTTCTCTCTCTGCCTATGTCTCTGCCTCTCTCTCTGTGTCTCTTAAGAATAAATAAATAAAATCTTTAAAAAAATAACATTCCACGGTGTCTAGCTTAACTGTAACCCTCCTTTACATCATAAACTTGAGTTGTTTGTGATTACAAACTCCCAAGTATTTTCCCACCTTTAAAAATGGTTTCATTTATCTTTATAGGTTAAAAACTCAAAATGAAAGACACATCATAGGCACCTTATAAAAGGGAATTTATGTTAATTTGGGAGTGACAGAAATTGGAATAGCATTATGGGTTCATCCCAGAGCTACTTGGTGGTCTTGGTTAATTAAATAAAATTATTCAATGCATTGCTTAGGCTAACAATTTATGCCTATGACTTTTTATCAGAACTCTTGCTTTAAAACTGGGTTGCTTTTGCTTGGAGGCCCCTTGTATATCCCTCAATAAGCACATCTCAACTCTTAAAGATTTCTTAAAGGGAGAAAGGGATGGATAAAAACCTAGCCATGAAAATCAGTTAAGATCTAAAAGATAAAATTCAAAATGCTTTACTACTTTACTGAAATATATCTATGATCTCATTAGAGGTGGTTTCCCTAAAGCAAAAATACTTATGTTTTGATCTCTCCATTGTTTAAAGCTAACTGTATAGACTTGTTATCACATTGTCAGTAAGAGTCTGTCTTTGAACCACAGCAAATTGTGCTCCAGAGTCACCCCAGAAATATGTCCAGCTTCCTAGATGTTCAAGTATCCTCTTAGCCTATGGTTTACCTTGGGTGGGCTATATCACCCAAGGTAATAAAAATATATTATTCTCAGTATATAGGTTCACTTCCAGGTCTTTAGTTTTCAAGTATAGAATAAGAGTTTCCATCTACACAAAAAGCATATTTACTCAGACATTTAAAGGTATATTGATAATTGGAGTTTATTTTTCTAAAGAGTAAAAATTCTTTAATAAAATTTTGAGAGAATGAAAATTGAGTTTCTAGAATTTTTTTTTACACAATACACTTCTTATAGACAAAGAGAGAAAAGGGAGGCAGGGCATGGTGAAGAGATAGAAAGAAAATAGCTTTTAGAAAAATAAATTATTGAAAGTGAAGTCCAAAGAGAAGGAAAAAAAAAAGAATAGTAATTTCAACCACAGTTAATCTGAAGCCATGTAATTAAAACTGAGGGCAGTTGATAGATAAGAATAAGACCAGAAGTAATATTTTACAGCAGGATTAGTTCACTTCAAGGGTACTTAGTGCTTATGGAAAGTGTAAAGGGGGTGGAGGAAAGAAGGCTTAAACACTAAATTATCTTACAGCCTTTCAAATTATTTCTGCAGATCCTATTACAGTAAAGTAAGCAGAAAAGGGGCAGCAGAACAAATCATAAGAATTTTTGTATCTATCTGTCCAGTACTCAATAAAGAAAAGTGGCAGACACAGTAAAAGATGCTTTCATGTTCTGTTCATCACCATGCTGTCCTCGGATGCAGATATCATTTGGCACCACTGCAAAACTAAAATTTGGTGCAAATAAAGGCATATTCTCTGATTTCAGATATTTTCCCTTTCATCAATTCAGAATAACTCTGCCTTTTTCTCTTAAATTCCTATGGAAAATGCCATCTAATTCATATTCTTTTACATAATTTATCAAAATCTAGAACTTTTTCTTCTTGTATCAGAGTTAATAGTGTATAACTTTTAAGAGGCAGAACTACTCTTCTGTTCCATTGCTTCCTCTAGCTTCAGAATAATGTGTTAAAATATCTTAGACATCTTCTTTAAATGGCCCTTCTTTTAGTCTTAATCTTTTTTTTTTTTTTTTTTTTTGAGCAGAGCAGAAAATAATAAGTTTACGGAATGGTGGAATTGAATGTTAGCTTCAGTATAAAGTATGCAGAGTGTGTGTGTGTGTGCGTGTGTGCATGTGTTTTTGAAGGAGAGACTCTGAACCATAAACAGAAATCTTCAGATAATGAGTCTGAGTGTCAAAATTAAATAAGAACCCCAAATCCAAATAGCAAGTTGAGTTACTAAGTAAAAGTCCTTTGGTATAATTAAATGGGCAAGGATAGAAATATCTATGTACCACTGTTTCCATTCAGTTCAATAATCTTGCTCCTATCTTTACAAAACTAAAATTTAAAATAATATTTTTGTTAAATGGATCCTTTCCTCTATCCATGGAATGCTCAAAGGAAAGTTTTAAGATTGAATGAAGAGATGAGAAAAATGTCATTGATGCAATCACCATTCTCCATGTGAACCAAGCAACAATGATTTTATTGCCTATACCTCAAAAATAGTTTTTATAGAGCCCTTGAATTACTTAATCACTAAGTGATTCCACTCTCTTATTTGTAATAAGTATTATTCCAAAAACACAGAGTAAGAAAAGTAATTTAAATATTTTATATTAAATAACATGCTATAAGATTAACCTAATTTCTGGAAGATGTCCATGACTTCTTTGGAGAAAACCTACAGTATTATTTCATCAATATTTTTCTTTTTTTATTGTTGACTTATTCCTCATCCCCATTTTAACCTTCCTTTTATCTGGAAGGAGTATAGATACCTATCAAAATTATAACTTTCAGACTTTTACCAGTTCTTTTTCATTGTATTTTAGTTAATCTGTAGTGTCAATACACATTAGGCTGAAGCGTGTTGCATCCAATATGATGGCAGCAGGGAATGTAGGAACCACAGAAGAGTGAAGCATTAGTTGTATTCAATGGTTGGTGATTGCTTCTCTGAAAAAGCAGAAATGTTTTAAGGCCTGCAGATTTCTGGAAGGTATTTGTGAGCTTATTCAATACAATGGTTTCCAGTTTTTGGAATGATCCATGTAAAATCCCTTTGAAAATAACCATGTCAGGCTAAATGTTTATTATATCATGAAAGTTTAATGATAATTTAAATAAAACTAGCCAGTTAAAGCAGTCCCTGTATTTCAAACATGGTAGTTTTCTAAAGAGCTATTCATGTGTCATTCCATGTGCTGTCCCAAAATATTGAACCCTACATCCAGAATATAGAAAACAGACCAAATAGAAGAAACAAGCAATGATGAAATATATAGGCTAATGCAATAAATCAGGTCATTCATGAAATGTATTATGTTGATAGGATAAATTTTAAGCCTTAGATTCCTTCCTGCATCTACTTAATTCATTTGTGTGAAAAGGAGCATTTCTAAAATGAGTTCTGACTACTCAGTCCTAACAGTTTGGTGAATTTGTCAACCTGAAAATTGCTATCAAATATTTCAGCATAAGCTATTTTAAAAATATTTTTGAATGTATAACTGAGGTAACAGAGAAAAAAACAAGAAAGGAAAATTATTTCCCAGTAGCCTAAAATTAAGATGATAAAGAAATTGAGTGTGAGTTAATAGCTGCAGCTGCCTGTAGGAATTTGCTGGTCTCAGTATCCAAGGGTCTGTGGTTTTAACCTACCATGTTGGACTTGGAGCTGTGAAAGGCACACAATTGTAGCTGAAATTCAAAGTCCTCCAAAGACTACGTCCCAAGTAAAAGGGCAGAACTAAAAAAAAAAAAAAAAAATCTTCCCAATGGGACAGTAAGAACTCAAGAAAACTTGTCTCTCTAGCCCTGGGCTCTGGATTAAGGGGGTGGGGGTTAATAGAGAGACAGAGAAATGAAATATCTAGTTTCCTTTGTGTATCCACGGCCCGAGGCCTGCCCCCATTCCTGTTTGGGGTCAGATTTACCTTGTCTACGTGGTTCAGGAATTCCTAAACTCAGAAACAGACATAAAAACCAACCTGGGCTAAAAAATAATAATAATGATAATAATAATAATCACCGTGGGCTGGAAAGATCCAGACAGCATCTATAAGAAATGAAAGCAACAATTTTGGGGATACATAACTTCATTCAAGGATTCCCACAAATATAACCTCACTTAAAAATGAACTCAGTAGGGATCCCTGGGTGGCGCAGCGGTTTAGTGCCTGCCTTTGGCCCAGGGCGCGATCCTGGAGACCCGGGATCGAATCCCACGTCGGGTTCCCAGTGCATGGAGCCTGCTTCTCCCTCTGCCTGTGTCTCTGCCTCTCTCTCTCTCTCTCTCACTGTGTGCCTATCATAAAATAAAATAAAATAAAAATTAAAAAAAAAATGAACTCAGTAACCCAAATTTAGGACACAAACTAGCAGTGTTGACGCCCAAGAATTCTCAATAATAGCATTCTCAAATAAAGACTATAAAATAACTGTTCTAAACATTTAAAGATACAAAAGAAATGGAAAAGAGAACAGACAGATATCCAGGCAGATTGAAAATAAAAAGAAGAACTTCCAGAAATAAAAAATTTATTGAAGTCAGAAGATGCACTGTCAAATACAAAGATTCTGAAATTTCCAGAGAGACAAAAAATATTTCCAAGTTGAAGAGTGAGATTCCTTACAGATACTTTCTTTACTCAAACCACATGCCATTTCACCAGTGACTTCTGGATCTTAACATGTGACTCTTATAACCTCTGAGAGCTAATTTATTGAGTTCTAGCAAATCCCAAGCCAGTATGCCATGTGTTAATTACACTGAATGGCCTCTTCAAAATAAACCACACAACACTGATGTTGATCCTGTTAGATTAAGACAAATTAAAAATCTAATACATAGTTTTGCTGTCAGGTCCTAAAGTTCAAAGGTCAATATGGTATATTGCAATAAGGCTATAGGTTACCCATGCCCCAATATTTTATCATAATAAACCAAATAGGGATGAAACACCCAGCAGTAGCCCATAAATCTATTAACAGTGAACTGTCAATGTCCTATATACCAGGGTAATTTGTTAATTCAGAGCTAGGTCTCTTTTTTCACTAGACCTTGTAAACTCCTTTCTGAAACATCAATAAACCATCTGCTTTGACTTGTTAATCAAATGACTTTATTCAGTCCAAAGCAATTTTTTCCTAATAAAAACAGAGTATTTATCTCCATGGCTATAAAAGAGGATTGTTTTCAACTGTTCACTTATAGTTAAGAAGCACATTTAGTTTGGATTGATTTCCAATGCTTCGGTCATATCTTGTCACTTTCCATTTCTTACACACAGCATCTCAGTTTAGCCATTTAGGAAAAGAAAAAAACAGTCAAATTCTGAATGTGGTATGGGACCAGTGCACAAAAACTCAAGAATAAGTTTGAGGAAAGAACTCACCCCAAATTACTGTAGATCAACATTTCAATATCCTGATTTCCCTCTGTCTGGAAATTTTCTTGTCATTCTAGATAGAATGTTCATACTAGCCACTGTTTCTCTCAACTGAGGTTTCCAGATATTTGCCTTTTAGTCAGTATAGCTCTGTTCTGAGTCACAGGGCAGATAATGTTTATAATAGAAACTTTTTATCCTCTCTTAGACTTTATTGTGTTATTGTAAAATAAAGTCAGCTTCAGTGAGATGAGATCAGAGATGTGAAGCTCTGCAAAGCTATCCCAGAAAATTGACCCCCTTTTCTCCAACCCACCAAACTGACATAAAATGAGTATTTCTGAGGTATCCGTGGGGATATTCTCAGTGCTTTGTGAATGAGCATCTTCAGGAATCGTCACGCTTCTTGCACCCTCTGTCCTTGGAGCTTACTGCCAGCTGGCAAATGGGAGCACAGCCTATGACCTCTGACCTTGAATCAGCTTCTCTTGGACTGTTAGAAAAATGATGTCTGGGGAGAGGTCTGAGCATTTGAGTTATTACTGGGTTCTGTCCTCTTAAAAAACAAAGAAGAAACTCATAGGTGTCCTTAATAAGCAGAGGCTTCAAATGCAGCACAAATCATGGTGCATTCTGGGAATTTTCTTGGGGCACAGCTTCCTTTCCCATTGCAAGTCCCTGAACAAAGGAAAAAATATGCAGCAAACAAAAAGTATAATTAAAATTCCTAAAGTGTTTATGCAGACTTGTTTTTATTCTTTTTATGCAGACATTATTTGGTGAGCTACCATTTAGATCTTTTTATGTTTGGGGTGGTATCATAGGAGAAGGATTGTCAAACAGTCCTGTTTCTCTCCATGTCCTTTTATCTACTCAATTTTACAAAGACGAGAAAAAAATCTTCTAAGCCCTTAATTCAAATTTTAGCCTCTTTTTGAGCCTAAAAGAGAAAACAGGAGAAACATCTGAGATTTTATGATTATAGCAATGAGTTTGTTTCTAATGTGTTCTAAGGTTTTCCTAACACTTATTGATTTTAACCTTATTCCCATAAGATTTTTCTCTTAATATTTCCATTAAAGTTGGAACCAAATACATTAAAATTAACTGCCCCTCAGGCATGAAGTTCTGCCAAATTAAATATCAATTATTTTTCACTTAGTAATAATGATTTCATTTTTGAACCCCCATCTTCACCCTGGCAGTATGTCTTCACACCTAACTCACACCATAACTAGGAAAGAGTACCAGTCATGAACTCATTAATGTTCTTCACACTGTAGCTCTCCACATTGAAGGTTATTTTCATAAGGACAGGGAGAGCCTATTACTAGAAATCTTGATGAAAGCAGTCCTTCAGATATGGTTGAGTAATAAAATCTTTGCATGAGAGGAACTAATGGACAGATTCCTAGACTTTAATATCGAGAAAGATAAATTGGACTGGAATAAGAATGGGAGTACCAGAATGTAGAAGAAAATTATGTACATAATTTAAAATGTGTGTTAAATTAAGCAACACAGACATATATTTTTAAACATACATTGTCATTATTAAACTCAGTGCTATAAATTCTCAGAAATGGCTAATTTATGGACTTGAGTAATATTTTGGAGGTAGAGAATAGTAGAGCATGATATAATTATATTTAGAATTCAGAATCAAATAAAAGGCCAATTCTTAAAGTTTATGCCAGACAAAATATACTTGGCTTAAATAATTTGATTTGACCATCAATATGGTCCCCAAATCCCTGAGTGGGTAGGTTCTCTTTTAACCTTGTTTATTTGGGGTTTTTTTGGCTTTGTTTTTCCCTAGTAACATACAGTCTGGATTTGGGTTTTGTAAAATATTTTATTGAAAGTTTTACCAAAGTTTTACTAAAAGTCTGTTACAGGACAGGAAAAAGAAAAAAAAACACATTGATTTTAAGAGGCAGACTAAGTCATGACTCAAAATCCAATGATGATTGGATAGCACAATTGAAGGTCACCTTTTTTTTAAAAAAAATTTTTTACTTATTTACTTATGATAGACATAGAGAGAGAGAGAGAGGCAGAGACACAGGAGGAGGGAGAAGCAGGCTCCATGCCAGGAGACCGACGTGGGACTCGATCCCGGGACTCCAGAATCGCGCCCTGGGTCAAAGGCAGGCGCCAAACCACTGAGCCACCCAGGGATCCCCTGAAGGTCACCTTTTTATCAGAGATGAAGAATCTAAGAGGGTGAATAACATGCTGGGAGACACTGTGGTTAGACTAGGTTAAAAGATCAAAGACTGTGCAGAATATTTGTGAAGTTGACTAAGGAATAGGTAGAAACAAATAATAGGGAAATAAAAAATTGATTAAAATGTTCCTACTTGGTAAAGCAATAATCATATAAAAGCTAGTATATAGTTGAAAGGAATACAATTATATATTTCTGTTCCTTTTGGTAGGACTACCCAAGAAGATTGTGTTGCATTTTGAAGATATTAATAAAAGGAAATTAATAAGACTATATTTTTAGACATTAAAGTCAAGTTCATTTTTTTTTAAAGTCAAGTTTAATAGAAGTTAATATGTGTGGCTTGACTAAAAAAAACTAGATTTGAGTTTTGTAAAATGAGAAGGGGCTATAAACATTTGAAGTTTCATGGATGAATATAAGCTATCTAACATGCCAGTAGGGGTTATGTATGTGAGAAAATAAAATATTTCCCATTTCTTTTCTTTTTTTTTTTAAGATTTTATTTATTTATTCATGAGAGACACGGAGAGAGGCAGAGACACAGGCAGAGAGAGAAACAGGCTCCATACAGGGAATCCGATGCAAGACTTGATCCCAGGACTCTGGGATCAGGCCCTGAGCCGAAGACAGGCATTCAACCACTGAGCCACCCAGTCGTCCCTAACACATCTTGATCTTATTAATAAGATGAGTTTTTTTTTGATTTGGTTCTTTACATTTCATATCTTATATAGATCTCCTAATAATGTTTTATTTATTTATTTATTTATTTATTTATTTATTTATTTATTTATTTATTGTTTTTTATTATTTTTATTTTTTTAATTTTTATTTATTTATGATAGTCACAGAGAGAGAGAGAGAGGCAGAGACACAGGCAGAGGGAGAAGCAGGCTCCATGCACCGGGAGCCCGACGTGGGATTCGATCCCGGGTCTCCAGGATCGTGCCCTGGGCCAAAGGCAGGCGCCAAACCGCTGCGCCACCCAGGGATCCCTATTTATTATTTTTTAAAAGATTTTATTTATTCATCATAGACATAGAGAGAGAGAGGCAGACACACAGGCAGAGGGAGAAGCAGGCTCCATGCTGGGAGCCCAACATGGGACTAGATCCCAGGTCTCCAGGATTGTGGCCTGGGCCAAAGGCAGGCGCTAAACTGCTGAGCCACCCAGGGATCCCCTAATAATGTTTTAAAGTAACAGTGTACATGGGGTGCCTGGTTGGCTTAGAAGAGTATGTGACTTTTGATCTCAAAGTTGTGAGTGTGAGCCCCATATTGGGTATAGAGATTACTTAAAAATAACTAAACTAAAAAAAGGAAAATAACAGTTATATATGTGTATATATATATATTTAAGATTTTTATTTATTTATTCATGAGAGACACAGAGAGACAGCGGCAGAGACACAGGCAGAGGGAGAAGCAGGCTCCCTGCAAGGGACTCCAGGATCAGGTCCAGGGCTGAAGGCGGCGCTAAACCCCTGAGCCACCCGGGCTGCCCAACATTATATTTAAATACAAGATCATGAAGTTAATGTATGTTTTGAAATTTTATCATTTATTTGAGAGTAAGCATGAGCTGGGGAGCAGGGGAAAGGCAGAGGGAGAAGCAGATTCCCTGCTGAGCAAGGAGTCTGACTGGGGGCTCAGTCTCAGAACCTATGAGATCATGACCTGAGTAGAAGGCAGCCACCTAACTGACTGAGCCACCCAGGTACCCCTACCTAATTACATTTTAAAATGCAAGTATACTAGGATTTTTTGTTTAGAAGACAAGTATTCCCATTAACTTTTCTGTAAAGTAGTAACTTTATGACTGAGTGGTCAATTATCATTAAATAAAAAAGAGTATCTCTCCACTTATTTATTTATTTTTAATTTATTTTAGAGAAAGCATGAGCAAGAAGAGGCGCAGAGGAAGGAGAGAAGCAGATACTCTGCTGAGTGCAGAGCCCAGTGCAGGGCTTGATCTGACGACCCTGAAATCAGGACCTGAGCCAAAATCAAAAGTCTAACACTTTTTTTTTCACTGAGCCCCTCCAGTTACTTAATTTTTTAAAAAAGATTTTATTTATTTGTTCATGAGAGACACAGAGAGAGAGGCAGAGACATAGGCAGAGGGAGAAGCAGGCTCCATGCAGGGAGCCTGACATGGGACTCGATCCCAGGTCTCCAGAATCAGGCCCTGGGCCAAAGGTGGAGCTAAACTGCTGAGCCACCTGGGCTGCCCCAGTTGCTTATTTTTATATACAGATGGGTACTCGGTGAACCAGGATGCTGGTTAAAAATGCAGTTCTGACTCAGCTAGATTGGAGAGAGAATTTAGGAATTGCATTTAAACATTTTTTTAAAAAGATTTTATTTGAGTAAGAGAGAAAGCATGAGGTGGAGGGCAGAGAGAGAAGGAGAAGCAGATGCCCAGCTGAGCAGGGAGCCCCACTCAGGCTGAATTCTAGGACCTGAGCTGAAGGCAGATGGTAGACACTTAACTGAGCCACCCAGGCACCCTAGATAATTCTTATATAAATGATCTGCAGGCCAGTTTATGGAAGTTTACTTTGACAAATAAATATCCTTTTAAAAAGTAAGTGAGTATGGAGTTTAGCTTCTAGTAATAATGTTAAACTAAGCAATTTGAACCATCTCTCCTACAGAGAGCAATTAGGAAAGTGGTTTTTTTGAAATAGAAACAAAAATCTGTTTGAGGCCTTGTAACTAACAGTATAGTGAGAACCTATGAGACCAACTAGGAGGACATTCAAGAGAGATGAGTCTAGCATTTAGAGGTGTTTTTCCCTTAGAGGTTTCTGCCATTTCTTGTAGATCTGAGTATCTGCCATTTCCAATAAAGATGGCTAAAAGCCTGCGATACTCACAATCATGAAGTCTGTGGGAAAAACTAGAGTTCAAGGCCCCCAAAGAGGGGGATAATACCTGATAAAATCTCAGAGGAAGGATGAACCTGAAATAGACCAGCCTAGCCAGAGACTGAAAACCAATTTTATTTATTTTTAAAGAGATTTTATTTATTTATTTGACACACAGGGCACAAGCAGGGGAGCAGCAAAGGGAGAGGGAGGAGCAGACTCTCTGCTGAGCAGGGAGCCTGATATCCCAGGATCCTGGGATCATGACCTGAGCCCAAAGCAGATGCTTAACTGACTGAGTCACTGAGATGCCCCTGAAAACCAATTTTAAATAATTTCAAATCTTGATCTGGTTTAGGTAATACAGAATTACTACTGGAGTTATCCACTCCCAGAAATTTCTATAGAGGAACACTTACTGGTGTTCAGTCAAAATAGAAAATAGGCACAAAAGATAAAACTGCATGATAAAAAAACAAGAGAAACAACACCCAATACAAAGAGACTTATACAGGTGATTTAGATGATGGGGGTTTTAGACGCAGATTTCACAATAAGAATAATATATGAGGACACTATATATTCTGATTTTAATTCCTATTGGATATGTGATTTTCAGATATTTTCTCCTGTGGGTTATAGTTTTATTCTATTGATAGTGTCCTTTGATGCATGTTTTTAATTTTCATTAAGTCTAGTTTTGCTTTTATTGCCTGTGCCTTAAGCATCATTCCAAGAAATCTTTACCAAACCCAGTTTTGTAACATTTTTGTCCTATGTTTCCTCTAAGAGTTTTATAATTTTAGTTCTTATGTTTCTTTGATCCATTTTGGGTTAAGTTTTAAATGTGGCTTAAACAACAGAAATCAATTTAGCACAGTTCTAGAGGGTAGAAGTCCAGTATCCGGGTGTTAACATAGTTGGATTCTGGTAGGAGCTCTCTTTTTGACTTGCAAAGGGCTGCTTTTTGCTGTGTTATCACATGGCAGAGAGAGAGAGAGACCTTTAGTGTCTCTTCCTTTCTTGTAAGGGCCCTAGGTCTACAGATCAGGGATCCATTTTTGTCACTTCATTTAACCTTAATCACTCTTTAAAGGCCTTATCTCCAGCACAGTCACATGGGTAATTAGGGTTTTAAAATATGAATTGTGGAGTGCAGGGAGGGGGGGAACACAATTCAGTCCATAGCAACCATGTATACAAGGGTTTATATCTGGGCTCTTTATTCCATTTGTTTATCTGTTTTTATGCCTGCACCATACTGTTTTGATTACTATAGCTTTGGTAAGTTTTGAAATCATAAGTGTGAGTCCTCTAACTTCATTTTCAGGATTGTTTTTGGCTATTAGGGGTCCCATGAGATTTCATACAGATTTTAGGATGGATTTTTCTATTTCTGCAGAAAGCATCATGGGAATTTCAGTGGGGATTTAATCAGATTTGTAGATCACCGTGGTTAGCACTGACATCATAACAGTATTAAATAGTATCCACAATAGCCTATTCTTCTACTTAAGTAATTTTTAATTTCCTTCACCAATGTTTTGTAGTTTTCACTGTACAAATCTTTTACCTATTTGGTTGAAATTTCTAAGTATCTTATTCTTTTGGATGGGATTGTCAATGGAATTATCTTAATTTCCTTTTCAGGTTGCTTGTTGTTAATGTATACAAATGCAGTTGTTCGAGTGTTGATCTTGTATCACGCTATTTTGCTCAGTTTGCTTATTCTAAAAAGTTTTTGTCCAATTTTTTAGGGCTTTCTACATATAAGATCTTATCATCTGCAAATAGAGATAAATTTACTTCTTTCCAAGTTGGATGCCTTGCTTAATTGCTCTGCCTAGAACTTAGAGTACTATGCTGAATGGAAGTTGCAAAAATAGACATCCTTGTCTCATTCCAAACAAGCCTTTGACCTTTGAGGATAATATTAGCTGTGTGTTTTTCATATGTGGCTTTTATTATGTTGAGGTGTTTTCCTTCCATTCCTAGTTTATTGAGTGTTTTTATCATGAAAAGGTATTGAATTGTGTCAAATGCTCTTTCTACATCAGTTGAGATAGTCATGTAATTTTTTTCCTTCATTCTGTTAATGTGATGTATTCTGTTAATGTTTTTCTTTGGGAAATACTATTCTGATTCTTTGTATGCCTTTTGATTTTTTATGTAAAAACTAGACAAAAACTGAATCATATAATGTAGCAGCTCAAAAGCATATTTTCCCTCTTTGCCACCATATGCTCTTTTTGTTGTTGTCATTGTTGTTTTTTATTGTTCTTGTAGCCTGATTCTGTGCTGAGGATCTGCCTGAGATGTAAACTTAAGGTCTTTCTAGATCTATTCTATGCTTTCTCCTTTCTTTGGGCCTTTGCCATGACATTCTAAATCCCCTATATATGCAGTTGCTTTCCAATATCCTACTTCTTAAATATCTGGCTTCCAAAAGAAGAAAAACATAAACATTAATGAGGCAGGAGGATAAAATGTGTGTGAAGCCTTTAAATCTCCTGGAAGTCACTTTGGATGGAGGTGGATGAACTTAAAGTAACAGCTGCCTGGCTCTGTATCTCTCCTTCCACTGTCAGGAGAAGCAATCAGCAGTCAGAGCCCAGATCCCCAAATATTTAAAGGAAAAGGTCTGGTTTCCCACTTGATTCTCACAGGCTGCATACAAACTGCTTCAGGATCGTGTACACAGTTGCTTGCCATGAGGCTAGGGAGTGGGGGGTGAAGAGCTGATGCTGTATTAAGAGCTCCCAGAGATTATCACTGTTTACTGTCCAAGACTTCCCTGGAAACCTAGCTATAAGCCTTCAGATAGACTCCAGAGTTCCAAAATAGTTACATCAGACAGATTCCATTGGTGCAATAGTTGTCTAGGTGAGGAGACAGATTTCTGATGAGTTAATGTTTCCTACTCTACCATCTTCCTAGAATCCTCTGCCCCAGAAGTCCTTTTTCTTTTTTTTTTTTTTTTTTTTTTTTTTGGCTTCACAAAAAGATTGAGAGGAAGGTACAGAGTTCTCCTATACCCATTGTCTGCATATCTCCTAATCTCCTCCATTGTCAAAATCCCTCCCCCCACCAAAATGGTACATTTGTTATAGTTGATGAACCTGCCCTGACACATTATCACCTAAAGTCTATAATTTACATTAGATTTCACTCTTGATGTACATTTTGGGAGTTTGGACAAGTGTATAATATTTATCCACCATTATAGTATCATATGAGGTATTTTCACTGCCCTAACAGTCCTCTGTGCTCCACATATTCATCCCTTCCTTCTCCCAACCCCTGGCTACCTCTGATATTATTGCTGTCTCCATAATTTTGCCTTTTCTAGTATATCATATAGTTAGAATCATGCGTCATGTATGAAGCCTTTGCAGATTGCCTTTTTTTACTTGGTGATATGAATTTAAGGCTCTTCCTTAAATGTCTTTTCTTGACTTGATAGCTCATTTCTTTTTAGTGCTGAATAATATTCCATTATGTTGAAGTACCAAAGTACTCACTTACTGAAGGGCATCTTGGTTGTTTCCAGGTTTTAGCAGTTATTAATACAGCTGCTATAAATATCCATGTTACAGATTTTTGTGTGGACATGGGTTTGTAAGTCCTTTCAGTAAATACCAGTGTGTTTGACTACTGGGTCATATGGTAAGAGTATGTTTAGTTTTGTAGGAACCTGCTAACCCGTCTTCCAAAGTAGCTGTCCCATTTTGTATTCCCACCAGTAATGACTGAGAATTCTTGTTACTCTACCTCCTAACCAGCATTTGATGTTGCCACTGATTTGGATTTTTTCCATTCTAAAAGGTGTGTAATGGTATCCAGAAGTCTTTTTTGCCTCAAAATATCACAATTTCTTTTGTTCCAAGTGGGCAGTGCTTCTACTGATTCATCTCTCTTAAAAAACGGGGATTTCATATTTGATTCTAATCAACTCTGTATGCCAAAACCAAACCCCTGATTCTATTTGAGACTTGCCCTTCTCTCTACACTTAAATTACAGATACTTGGGGGATGTCACACTTTTGTGGGACTATGCCTTTTGTATTTCTAGAAATTAACTTGTTTACCTTTGTTGTTGATATGCAAGGTACCATCTTAATTCTTCCAGAGCTCTTAAGAAAATGTTCAATAGCCATTATCCTTGATCTGGTCTTTACCCAATGCCCTAGGTTTAGTCTTTTCCCTCAAGCTGTTTCTTAATGGCTAGGGCTTTTATTAGATGAGAATGTTTTATTTTCCAATCTGAAATGTCTGGGCAATTTATAATCTCTTTAATTTTGCCTGCAAATGGATCATGCCTTTTCTCAAGTCATCTCTTTCTTGTAGAATCTTACCAAATGAAATAGTTTGTGCATTTAACATTTTTCCTCAAAATCTCCTCCCCCAGTTCTGTAAGTTTATTAAATTATTTTCTGCTAGATTATCCCATGCAACATTTTTGCCAACTGTTTGCCATTATATGAATCATAATTTTTCTGATTTCTTTTTCCCTGCCATTTTTCCAGCTTCCTATTAGAGTCTCCTCAATACCTGCTTCCTGGTTCTAAACTATTATGTATTTTAGTTTTTTGCTATTGGAGCACCCTGCTTACAGCTTACTTCTTCTATAGCTGTTCACTTTTGCTATAGTAATGTCTCTAATTCAGTAGCTTAAAACAAAATAATTTATTCTTTTTTATACATCTTAGAATGAGCTGGTCTAGACTCCAAACCGGAATTTAGGTCTAAGTCTACTCTATTTCCCACCTATGTAGTTAGGGCACATTCTTACAGTAATGTCAGATGCGTGGGCAAGTTCAGTTGAACAAACACATTTCAAGATTCTGTATGCACTATAGCTACTAACATCTCAAGGCTAAAATAAGTAATGTGACTTAATCCAAAGTCAAAGCTCAGAAAGGTATTCTATCTCTAGAAGAAGGAACAGTAGTCACATGGCAAAGGACACAAAATGAAGGGGTGAAGAACTATGGTCAATAATACAATGTACCAAATCATTTAAACACTAACCAAAACAAGTATGAGAAAGCTATGCTCAAAGTTGTCATTAAAAAAATTAGAGATAGGGATCCCTGGGTGGCGCAGCGGTTTGGCGCCTGCCTTTGGCCCAGGGCGCGATCCTGGAGACCCGGGATCGAATCCCACGTCGGGCTCCCGGTGCATGGAGCCTGCTTCTCCCTCTGCCTGTGTCTCTGCCTCATTCTCTCTCTCTCTCTGTGACTATCACAAATAAATAAAAATTAAAAAAAATTAGAGATAAACAGTGATGTTTCTTGACAAAATACTTAATTTACCTGTAAGCAAAAATAATTCTGAATATATATGTACCTAATAACTAGCCTCAAAATATAGAAAACAAAAATTTACAATTCAAAAAGAAGAAATATGGGGCACCTGGGTGGCTCAGCAGTTGAGCGTCTGCCTTTGGCTCAGGGTGTGATCCCAGAGTCACAGGATCAAGTGCCACATTGGGCTCTGTGCATGGAGCCTGCTTCTCTCTCTACCTGTGTCTTTGCCTCTCTCTCTGTGTCTCTCATGAATAAATAAATAAAATCTTAAAAAAAGGAGAAATATGAAAATTAATGATCACAGATTTTAACTTACCATTCTCAATGACTTTTACAACAAGCAGACAGAAATTAATAGAAGGAAAATTTTAACCCAATTAACAAGCTTGATTTACTTATCTTGTATGTAAAACTTCAAAATGAATATTAAAACTACTTAATGCCCTTTATTATTGAGTACATACAGAACATTTTAAATATTTGACTATAGTTCATCCATAAAGAAATTATCAAATTTCAAAGGATTGAAATCATATTTTCTCAGATCATCATGAAATTAGATTACAAAAGAATAACATAAAGATAATTAGAAAAGCCCTATATATTTGTAAATTTAAAGATAGAACATTAAATATCTCATGCCTCAAGGGAAAAAAAAGAAAAATAGAAAATATTTTTAAATACTGATGAAAATACTATATATTAAAACTTGTAGGTGTATAGCTAAAACAAGCTTACAGAGAAAATTTTGGCTTTAGATTCACATGTTAGAAAAGACGGAAAGCTGAAAAAGTGATTTGAGCAACTATCTGAGGAAGGAAGAAAAAACAACAAATTCAAACGAAAAGAAACTAGAAGGAAAAAACTAAGAATAGTAATTAATGAAATAATAAATATTCAACAAATCAACAAGCCAAAAGTAGTTTCTTTGAAATAAAATTGATACTTATTCCCAGACAGAACTCATCATTAAAAATAAAAGAAGGCATAACTAACTAAATTCAGGAATTAAAAAGTTGGAAAAAAAAAAAAAAGGAATTAAAAAGTTGGGAGACATTACCATATATCCTACTTCACCATTTGGCAACATATAGTAATATTAACAGGGCTCTACATTGTGGCATAATTTTTTTACTGTATAAAGAATATATGATACTTGTGTATATAATTTAGAAAAACAGATAACAAAGTAAAATAGTGTCCCAATAGTTAGGAAAAAATGTTTCTCAATCCTAGATGTACACTGGAATTGTCAAGTATGCATTCTTTAAATATTGATGCTTTGGGCCTGTTGGAGGATTATTTAAATCATAATTTCTAATTGTGTCTTTGCATCTATATTTTTTAAATTGCCACTTAAGAAAATATTTATTTATTTGAGAGAGCACAAGCAGAGGGAGTAGGAAAGGGAAAAGCAGGCTCCCCACTGAGCAGGAAGCCCAATGTGGGACTCAATCCCAGGACCCCCAGGATCATGACTTTAGCCAAAGGCAGGTACCTAACTGAGCCATCCAGGTGCCCTGCCATGTTGACTCTAATATTTAGTCACATTATGAACAACTGATAGAGAAAATAATATTTTAATGTCCTTCAGGTCTTTTTTGCTTGTATAAACATAATTTTTATATAGATTCTTATGAAGCACACAATTTTGAAACGTTTTAAACTTACCAACATGTTCCTACTGGTATAGGAAGATGTTTACAATGCTTCTACCACTGCATTTTTAATAGTTACGTAGTATTCTATTTTGTGAATTTATTACCATTAATATAACTAATACATTATTAGGCATTTGAATATTCAATAGTATAAACAGTGCTAAGAGAATATCTTTATAAAAGTACTTTTCACACATCTATAAAAAGCACTTGTTAAGTCATTTATTCAAATATATTCTTACTGGATTAATGCAAATAGTTTATGTAACAGTTGGTAACTAAGTTTTTATCTTAGATGCTTGCCCAGAATCACATAGGCTATTAAGATTGAAAGAGATATATTAATATCTGTTTGGCTAACCATATTATCCCTAACACAGCAATGCCTGTTATACAGAAGGCATACAAAAATATTTGTTGAATAAGTGAATGAATTTAATTCCTTGGAACTAACTTCAATTTCTAGAGTATGTGGAGCAGCCACTTTCAAAAGAAAGATAGTGTAATCTTAGGAGGAAATCTAGCATGAGAAGACAAACTTAGAATCTATGACCTAAAATCTTTTACTTTCAAATTAACGATTAATAACAGAGAGTTATTGAGGTTTATGTACACCTACACTTTAAATATGGTCATTTTGGCATGTAGATTTTAAGCTACCATTTATTGAATGTTTTATATCCATTGTCTCATTGAAACTTCACAACCACCTACTATAGTGAATATTACTATCTCATTTGAAAGATGAGGTTTAGAGAGGTGAGGTAAATATGCTCAAGGTCACCAGCAAAAGAACAGGAGACAGGAATTCAACTCTGGTTTGTATGGTAGGAAAAAAAAAAAGCACCCCTTTAACCACTGTGCCTCCCATGTATTTTGGTTTTCTGCTGCACTGGAGCAGAATAACTTTGGACATTGCAATTAAAGATAATATTCTTATAACCAATACATGACTATGGAGAAATATTAGACAATTCAGATAAGCAAAACAAATGCAAATTATACCTATGATTCTGTTATCCATTGGGTGAACAGTACTTTTTATCTATCTGAAACAAATATGTCCTACCTCTGAAATTATTACAATCCCTGTCATTCTGTTTTGCTCACTGTGTATTTGGGCACTTGACATGCATTGAAGAAGCAGTACAATATATATATTTTTTAAACTGACCATTGGCTATTTTTTCTATAGCATCTATTCATTCTTTCATAATTATAAATATTATTATGTTTATGTCCTATTTTGTTCCATGCATTCTGCTACCTTTTGAAAATATAGTGGTGGTCAGAAACAGATATGATCCCTGCCCTCATGGAGCTGTCAGTTGATCAGAGGAGAGTTTTATGAATAAAAAATGACAAATAAATGTAAATGTGCTATTGTAAAAAGCATTATGCAAGATAGGGATGTGAGTTTGTACAAGGAAAATTTGACCTAATCAGAAAAGGCTTCTCTGATAAAATAATAAGTAAGCTAATATTTGAAGGAAAGTTAAAGTAGGGAAGGAGGAGCCTTACAAAGGAAGGTACTAATATATGAAAAGCCCTGAGACAATAAAGACCTTGAGAATAAGGGAAATAGAAAGAAGGCTGGCACAGCTCAGGATGGATAAACCAGCTGGAGACTCTCATACAGCATGGGGCTGAAGAGGAAAGTAGGGACCAAACTCTGCAAAGGCCCTGAGGCTGGGTCATGCTGAGTATACTCAGAGCAGCAAAGATTCCAGCGTGGCTAAAGTGGCATAAGTAAGGCAAGAGCAATGTAAAATGAGGTTAGGGAGGCAACAAGGCGCCAGATAGTAATGCAGTGCTCTCCATTAGCACTTTCTACAGTGATGGAAATGTTCTTATCTGCTGCCCACTGTGTTAACCATTACTCACTTGAAACTGAACACTCAGAATATGGTTAGTATAATGGAGGAACTGAATGTTTAATTTTATTTAATTCTAATAGTCTTTAGCTGCAGTGTCTAATATGGTGACTTCTGAACCATGTGTGGCTAGTGTAGCTAAGGAATCTAAATTTTAATCAGTTGAAATTGAGGTTGCCATGTATGGCTAGTATCTACTGTGTTAAACCCTGCAGCTCTAGCCAGTGTTGCCTTTGGCTTTTACTCTGGAATAATTGAATTTTAATTACCTAAAGCATTTATAGCCAAATTGGTGTTTTGCTTTACTTTTAAGCAAAGTAATAAGAACTTAAACATAATTTCCTTGACTGTCATTTTTAATTGATACTTTGAGGCATCTCAGAAGGTGAAATGTAGTTGGTTAGAGTACATATATTTTTTCTCATATATTTGTCTTAGCTTAAATGTTTCTTGGTCATTAAAGCCATCCCTGACTTCCTCTAGATGAAGTAGTTCCTCCTAGTTAACATTCTTGTAGAATTCTGCACTTTCTCTTCTTGTCTCTTGCCATATACTAACGTATATTGATATTTGTATAATTATATAATATCTTCACAACCCCAGCCACACATAAGATTTTATTTAGGGCAGGGATAGTGTCTTACTGTCAGTCTATAGTTCATGGAATTGTTGTAGGCCCTTAGTGAATATTTGACACCTGGATAAAAGATCCAGAAAAGATTCCGATAAAGAAGTGAATGACTATACAGCAGTCTTTTCTACTATACTCGTCTTTCTGCTTTTTTATCCATCCTGGTTCTCATCCACATACCTCAGGCCATTAAGGACTTCCCTTAACCATCTATTCAGCCCTGTTGCTTAAAACTATTGATAAACATAAATCTCAATTCTATCTAAGCAGTCTTCATTGAGAGACCTTTTCCCACTCACCAAAAAGGGATTTAACTATCTTAAAGTAGATCCAAAAGAACTAGTGAAAAGCTTGATGACCTCTGTAGCTCAGAAATGAATTACGCTACGGTGACAACATGCTTTGTCTCTTAAGACTTCTCAGCTTTCATATAAATCATAAGAGTCTACCTTATTTTACATGAATTGCCCATTTTAAGACAGAATAATGATGGCATGTGACAAGTGGCAGTTGTCTCATAGTATTTCACTTAGCTGGCTTTACACAATTCACTCACCCTTAGGTTACTTAAGGTTGTATATATTCATATGTTGAATTTGTCTTTGGGACGTTCTAAGAACCCTTAGTGGGAATTCTGCAGCACATGACAGTGATTTTCTTTTTTCTTTTTTCTTTTTTTAAAGAGGTGGTTTTTTTCTTTAAATTTTTATTTATTTGTGATAGTCACAGAGAGAGAGAGAGAGAGAGGCAGAGGGAGAAACAGGCTCCATGCACCGGGAGCCTGATGTGGGATTCGATCCCGGGTCTCCAGGATCGCGCCCTGGGCCAAAGGCAGGCGCCAAACCGCTGCGCCACCCAGGGATCCCACATGACAGTGATTTTCATTTATTTTGGTCCACAATGGGACTACCTTCTCTACTATCCCTCAGACAGTTGGAGGACTGTTAGAGCATCTTCCTACAATTTGTATGAAACTTGTAGTGATAGAACTGAAGTGAGCATCCAGTGACCTGGGTTTCATTTAGTCTTGCTGCAATTCAGTGTGTCACCTTCAATGTACTTAACCATTCTAAACTTGAAGTTAGAGCCTCTTATTTCCTACCTGTTTCAGTGATATTAGAACTAGTAAAATAATCAATTTTTGTGAAGCATACTAAAGTCCTTCTACAAAACAAATTAGATGCAAAGATTGCTGAGTGTGTTTGTGCAGAACTGCTGATGTTTCAAGCCAGATAGAACAGTAGCACCTATTCAAGTCACCACCACAGGGGACCTCTTAAAAGTCAGTTGACTTCACTATATGATAGGTTAGGATTGTTATTGGTTTATATTTCTCTTCCTGCTAAAAGAAAAGCCGTGAGTCTAGAAGAAGGAATTAAGAGTAGTAGTTTCTGAGGAAACCAGTGCCACAATGAACTGTGTGGTAGGTCAATTTGTTCTTTAAGCAGGTCTGGCAATTACCTTGGAATACTAGGCCTTCATATTTTTTCCACGTTTTTTCTTTATGCTTTATCATTCCTGATGAAAGAAACAAGAACAGTAAAAAGAAAAGCTATAGGTTACTCTGAAAAGATGCCAAGTTTCTTTAGGGGAGTGGTTGTCTTAGGTGGCGCTCTTACTACAGCACTGGGAGCTACACTGGTCCAAAGAGTAAAGCATGGCCTTTTGGGATCATAATGTGCTGTACATTTCTATTCCTATTGCTGCTCCCAGAATTTCTTATCTCTTGCCCTGGCAAATCATAACACACACATACACACAGGCACACACACACCCATCCCTGTCCAGTGCACCCAGTAGGGGGGAGGGGGCAGAAAAGACAAAGTCATTTATATAATGTGTCTCCCTGCTGAGCCCCTAATGGCCGAAGCTTTTGTTCTGCATTCAGTGGCTGCTTGTGATGGGCAGGAAGCTGCAGTCTCCCTTTGTTCCATGGCCTTATTCAGCAATTTAGATCCATCATAAAAATCAAATATGCATGTTGCAATCGCCTTGCCTACAACAGCTTCAATTTTCACCTTTCTTTAATTTGAACTCCACAGGGGAAGAAAGAGAACGAAGGAAAAGGGGAGAATGGGGAGAGGAAAAAAAAATTGCTTTGTATTTTTGCTCAGTGGACTGTGAAAATAGGCAGTAATGAAAAAATATATTTTTAATCTCCTAGATGTATCCTATTCGAAACAGCGCATACCACGAAACCAGGCCAGTTGAATCCCTTCTAGAAATGCCCTCAAACCATTCTGGTTATTGAGGCTCCAAAACTGGATGCGAAGTGGTTGGGAAGAGAGCAAAGTAGAATAGCATTACAAGAGGGTGGAAAGAGGAATACTATGTTTTGGGCTTGAGAAATCATCCCATTCAGAAAGGTGACAACTACACCACTTCTGGTTAAAAAAAAAAAAAAAAAATTTAAGGTCAACTGACTGTCATGAGTTTATTTTGTAGAATAAATGATTTGGGAAAAGGGTTCACAGATGGAATGAAAGAGAGATTACAATTAAAGATAAATATTTCCTCTCTAAATAAAAATGAACACATTGAAAGAGATGTTTTTGTCCACTTATTGATTTGTACACTATATTTAAAATTTTCCCAGAACTTCAAAGGATGTGTTCCCTGGGGTTCAAATAAATTTTCATCAGTGGCTTTGGTATTGATTATTCAGAAAAATACAGAAACCCTTTACCTAGTCCATTATTAGACTTGAACAGGGACTTTACAGAGGAGTTCATGCTCTAAATATAAACAATATGGCCAATATTTATTTGACTTGTTAAAAAAAATAAAAGATCTGAAGAACTTTGCCTCTTTATGCCTGGTTTTACTTATTATTATAGATTTTGAAAGCTCGAGCTAAAGTTGAAGCTGAACAGTTTGAAGATCCTTTGCCTGTTTTTATAAATGGAGCTCTTTCAGGGTAATTCCAGGGAGATTTGCTGTAGGCAACATTAGACAGCCGCAGAACATAATGTAGGATGGATGCAGACTGAAAGAGTGATCTTGAGGATCATTCAAGGTTGAAAAGCCTTTGATTGTCTTGAGTGGAACTTCTCCTGGAAGATGTACTGAGTGAGTCTGGGATCAAAACCAGTTTCAGAAGTTTGATCCAGTTGTAATATGGAAATCCACCAGATTCTGCTATGACTGATTAGAGATGTGTGAAGAAGGTTTCTCTTTTCCAACATTATTGATTTTTCTTTCAAACCCCCCCAGTTTCACAGAGAAAATCTCTGGCATTTAAAAGTGTTCAATTTAGTACAGTTCACTGATGCATGTAATCTTTGCTAACTGCATCCCATTTTCTCTGAACTTGGTTTTTCAGGTCCTCTTATGTTCTGGGTATATTTTAGGTTTACTTTTGGTTTTAAGTGAAATCAAGAATGCACCAGGACATATGAGTACTGAAAGGATAAATTTAATATTTGTAAGGGTTTTTTTTAGTTGCAATTTTTCCTTCCCTCTGTTGGAAATGGAGGAAATTATCTATGCCCAGAAAAAAAGAGGTATAATTTTTAAAAGTGGAGTCCACAATTTAAGCTTCCATCTGAGTCAAGGGATTTGTTTATCTCTTGAATCTCATCTGGAAAATGTGAGAAAATTAAGATGGTAATAGTGCCTGGAAATTTACAACACTGGAGAAAATCTGTAGTTGTATAGGCTAGCTCAGGCAAAAGCTGTGGCTCTGTGCTTCCTCAACTCCCTTTCTCCACCCCTTCATTTAACACTATCCCATGTCTCTTAGACTATTGTGGACAGATATCAGATCCTATAACTTTTCATTGAAGTCAGAACCATATGCTGTCATTTTATGTTTTCAGCTTCTCTTTAATGAGAAAAGATGCTGGATAGATGTATCAGATGGTCAATGTTGCATATTGGAGAGTGAAGCCTTTTCTCTTTGAATGTAAGATAATTTAATGTGCGAGAGTTTATTTTTAATTGAACATTTTTCTCTCCCATATCAAATGGGAACTTTTCTTTGTCCTCAGTTCTGTTTTCCCAAGAAATAAATTGTAGAAAGCATAGAGGAAAAATTGTTCAGGTATTTTCTTGACTAGGCTTCCTTTTCAGGCCACCTGGTTTGTATTTCAAGGTCATGCTACTTACTTCCATGATTGTTACCTATGCTTTAAACAAAATGTTAGATTTCTTTTCCCTCAAGATGTCAATGTCTTTCAGAGTGCCTCTTTTTCTTCAGTATTAAATATATGTTGAACTAATAATAAGTCTGAATTACTGAAACTTTTCTCTTATATAAAATCATGTAGAAGTTGAGTGTAGGCTCCAGAATTAGTCTCAGTTCAAATTCTGTTTCCAACCTTGACCAACTCTGTGATCTCTGGCAAGTTAAGCCTCAGTGTCTTCATTTGTAAAATGAGTATGTGAGGGTAATAACACCTGATTCATATGATGATCAGAATTACAAGAGATTATACAAAGTTTGTTACAGGTTGAGTTACATGGAGATGAGCATTCAGGATGTTTACCATTTATTAGGGAGTACTCTTGGGATCAGCACCTCTGGAAAATGAGTTGTAGTGCATTCCCAGCAAAGACCTCAGCCAATCCTACAGGTAAGTTTTTTCAACTGAGAGCTACAGGTAAGTTTTTTCAACTGAGGGCCATCTTCTCTCAGGTCTCCCATTAGCTGGTGAAATAAGTCCTTCATTCCTAAAGGAATATCTGGGTGGCCCATCCCAGTTTCCCCCAGAAGTATTTAGTAAATGCTCAATAAATGTTAGCTATGGAGTAGTGCCAGTGTACTGTGAGACTATTTACCTGTGAGACTATTCTCATCAGTATTGCAAACATTTGCTCCCCTTATATATACTAATTACAAGGGACAGTATAGTGTTGTGGTAAGAGCACAGCCCTGGAACTGGACTTCATGAATATGAGTCCCAATGCCCTAGCTAGCAGCTGAATGACCCAGATAGATTAGGATCATGTACCTTGGTTTTCTCAACCGTGAAATGGGAATAATAATAGTACCTATTTTCATAGGCTTATTATAAGGATTCAATATGTTAATACTGAACACTTTGAACAGTGCCTGGTATGTAATATGTTCTTACTGTGCTTATTGTTGTTATTTTATTTCTTCTCTCAAGTTAAACATGTAGTCAAAAAGAACTTTGGAATCAGATAATTCATGGTTTAAAATCCCAGCTCTGTCACTTAACAACTATTTTTATTATGTTATTTAATCTGTGGTACTCAAGTTTTCTCATTTGTTAGAGACGTTTTGATGTCCCTTATAGAATGCACCAAGAATTTGAAGTTTTTATAAACCTATGTTTTAGTTCCTTTTCTGAAATATGGGAATAATCCTACCCTTAAGATGTCACGAAGATTGCATGAGTTCATATATGAAAAGTACATAGAATGATGCCTGATGCAAAGTGCACATTAAGTGTTAGCTAATAGGATGAAGATGATGATATCAACAACGCATATATAAAGTACTCTGCACAGTGCCTTGCATATATAAGCACTCAAATCGTATTTTTGAAGCCCATCATGGATCTATTATTTTATTCTCTCCTTATAGCCTTTATTTCCTATGTAATCTGGTCTGCTGTTCCTTTATTCTTGATTATTCCTTTCCTCTTCCCTCACTGGCTTCAGGTTTTTGAATGTTATGTGTGGGTAACATTAAACCATATCCTCTGACATCTTTTAAAAATTATTTTGATCTTCTTTCATTTTCTGGAGATAATAAGGCTGATGAGTGATTAAATGTTATCTTCAAGTGTAGGAAGGCTCTTGCTGCAGAAAGGATAGTTGTCAGTTCTCTGTCTTTAGGACAGAAGAAGAGAAATAGACTTAAATGTAATGTAAACCCAGTATGGATGACCAAAGAGGATGGTAAAATCTCTAACTCCAAGAGAGACTGAAAAACAAAGAGTGCTCTTAATTTAACTAGAATAAGTATGCACATATGTTCCCATCTAAATGAAAGAGAAAATTCTAAGGAATCTCTTTTGACTCCCACAATTTTCTGATTCTGCTATCCCAAAATATCTTAACCATAAATATTACCTGCTAATGTATACCTTGCTTATGCTATTTTACTCTATTGTCATATTATCTTTCCTGGTTTTATAATAGCTGCTGCCTTTATAAATTCAGAAGGATCTTGGTTTGGCACAGCCATCTACTATTTATAATAGCTTATAAACTATTTCTCTTTAAAATAGTATATAATAATAAACAATGACAGCTAGAATGTTCTTTTACACTCCAGAGGAAATAGCCTGATTAAATCCACCTTATTCATATACTCAGGGTTTTTATATTGTTTTAGATTTAAATATTGCCAAGTGTTAACCTTAGATTGTTACTTTGGCAGAAACTTGATAGTATAATTATGGCCTTTATAATTACTCATGTAGAAAATCATCTTAATTAAATAAACAAAAACTGAAGGCAAAGGAACATTATGATTGAGTTTATTCCATACGAATAAGAGGAAGAGTGGCTCAAAATAGAAGCAGACATCTGTGGAAATAAAGAAGAAAAATCTGCAGTTCTTAAAAACCTAGTCTTCTCTTTTGAGGATATTATCATATAGAGATCTAGGAAATAGCACAGCTTCAAACATACCCCTTAATAGATAGAGTAAAGCTGCATTTTTGATGGCAGACAAAGCTATCATCTTTGTTCAGACTTTGAACTACTATTGTAGCATCTTCTACCCAGGAATCTCATATTCCCACAAATTCTATACATAGTAGTTATTACATGTTAAATATATAAAGCATGAAATTTCTCTTCCTGAAAGTCCCTGAGAGTGTATAAATTATAGATCATTGTTTTTAGAACTTTTTCTTTGAGTTCCTTCTGACTATCCCCACTGAAGACCTAGGCCCTGTTAGTATGTCTTTTAGAAACTTACAGCACAGGAAAATTTTCTGTAATATTTTCTCATTAAGAAATATTGCTTCCCTAAAAAATATGAGGGAGCTAGCTGGATTTTTGTGTGTGTGAAATACACTAGAACTTTAGTTGTTTTTTTTTTTTTATATATCTTTGTGCTTGGCACAGAATGGGTACTCAATAAGTAGTAATGGTTCACTGAGTCCATAAAAATTAGTTGTCAGGTTAAAAGAGATTCTTTTGGTATGATACATATTTATTGCATCAATGTCCACAGGAGTTCTGGAATTGCTTTCAGAGTTCAGAGCCTTTAGTACAGTCTTTTGAATATACTCATCTTTTCATATCAGTTAACATTTACAGAGTGCCTATAGTACATATTTTTAAGTAGCATGATTTTACTCATCAGTTGTCATTTATTTTTTTTAGTTGAAGTATAGTTGACATACACTGTTGCATTAGTTTCTTGTACACATAGTGATTTGACCAGTCTGTTATGCCATGCATACTGCATGTGTAGTTGCCATCTGTCACCATACTGAGCTATTACAATACAACTGGCTATATTCCCTATGCTGTGCCTTTTATCCCTTTGATTTATTCATTCCATAACTGGAGGCCTGTATCTCCCATTCCTCTTCACATGGTTTACCTATCTATTCCTCCCCCACTCCCTTCTGACAACCATAAGTCTGTTCTCTGTGTTTATGGGTTTATTTCTGCTTTTTTGTTTATTTGTTCACTTGTTTTATATTTTAAATTCCTTATATAAATGAAATAATACGGTATTTTTCTATCTCAGTCTGACTTATTTCATTTAGCATAATACCCACTAGGTCTATCCATGTTGTCTCAGATGGCAAGATCTCATTTTTTATGGCTGAATAATATTCTGTTGTGTATATATCACACATTTATTTATTCAAAGATTTTATTTATTTCAGGGAGAGAGATAAAACCTAAGTGGGAGAGGGACAAGGGAGAGGCAGAGAATCCCTAGCAGACTCTATACCAAGCATGGAGCTCAACTTGGAGCTTCATCTCATGACCCTGAGTTCATGACCTGAGCCAAAACCTAGAGTTGGCTGCTTAACCAACTGAGCTGTCCCATAGATGCCACATATTCTTTACCCATTCATCCATCAATGGATACTTAGGTTGTTTTCCTAAGTATTATATTGATACTATATTGTCTGTTATAAATAATGCTGCAATAAACATAGGAATGCATATATATTTTTGAATTAGTGTTTTCTTTAGTTAAATATCCAAAAGTGGAATTACTGGATCATATGCTGTTTCCATTTTTAATATTTTGAGGAACCTCCATACTGTTTTCCACAGTGGTTGCACAGTTTACATTCCACCAAGAGTACACACATGTTCCTTTTTCTCCACATCCTCACCAACACTTGTTATTTCTTGTCTTTTTGTTTTAGCCATTCTGATTGGTATAAGATGGTATCTTATTGTAGTTTTGATTTGTATTTCCCGGATGATTAGTGATATTGAGCATCTTTTCATATGTCTGTTAGCCATTTATATATCTTTTTTGGAAAAACGTCCATTCAGGTCCTCTACCCATTTTTTAACTGGATTATCTGGGATTTTTTGGTGTTGAGGTGTATAAGTTTTCTGTGTATTTTGGATACTAACCCCTTATTGGATATATAGTTTATAAATTTCTCCCATTGAGCAGTCCCTAATTCTTGTGTAGTTCCAATAGTTTTATTTTTGCATTTATTTTCCTTACCTGCAGAGACATATCTAGAAAAATGTTGCTAAGACCAGTAAAGAGTTTATTGTCTATATTTTCCTTTAGGAGTTTTATGGTTTCAGGTATTACATGTAGGTTTTTAATCCATTTTGAGTTTATTTTTGTGTATAGTATAAGAAAGTGGTCCAGTAGACTCCTAACTCTGGGAAACGAACTAGGGGTGGTGGAAGGGGAGGAGGGCGGGGGTGGGGGTGACTGGGTGGCAGGCACTGAGGTGGGCACTTGACGGGATGAACACTGGGTGTTATTCTGTATGTTGGCAAATTGAACACCAATAAAATATAAATTTATTATTAAAAAAAAAAGTGGTCCAGCTTCATTGTTCTCATGTAGTTGGCCAGTTTTCCCAGCATCATTTATTGAAGACATTATCTTATCCCTATTGTATTTTCTTGCCTCTTTTGTTGTAGATTAATTGGCCATATAAATTTGTGTTTATTTCTGGTTCTGTTCCACTGATCTTTGTGTCTTTTTTTTCTGCCAGTATCACACTGTTTTGATTACTGTAGCTTCGTAGTATCTGGGAGTATTTGGCTTTGTCCTTCTTTCTCAAGATTGTTTTGGCTAGTAGTTTGTTTATTTTCAATTATATCAATTGTCTGCCACTCTCCCTTCTGTCAGTAATAGTAACAATGCTGAAGGGGGACAGTAAAAAATAAGAAATGGTTTTCCTTCAGAGTTAACATTTAGAAATGTATGTACAAATTAATATAGTACAAAATACAATGTTTTAATAGTTATAAAAGAAGCATAGAGTGAAATAGATGACGTATCTGGTTGAGCTTCATGGAAGAGGTTGTATTTCAGATGGATCTTGGTGGATATGGGTAGGAAAATATGGGAAAAGGATATGTCAGGCAAGAAGAAAAAACTTGTAAACAAAGGACCAAAAGCAGAAAAGCACTTGGTTCAATTAGAGAATGGTTGAATAGTAGGTAAAGTAAGAAAAGAAACCAGGGAGATAGAACTCTGGAGCCAGGGTCCCTGGGTATAAATCGTAGTACTGACACATATTAACTGTCTTCTGACAAGTGACTTGAACTGTGTGTCTTAGTTTCTCATCTTTAAAATGGGGATAATATCTTTATTTTTTTTTATTAAGTTGATATGAACAATAAGATACCATATGTAATGCACCTAGAACAGTGCCCAGCATATAGCAAGCATTATGTAAGTGTTAGAAGGCAGGAGGGTGGACATTCTTTCCGGGATGCCCCTGAAAGCTTTTGAGCAATGGGGGCAAAGAGATAGAAGCTGTGCTTTGATAGGACAATCCTGGCAGTACTGTGCATAACTGAAGATCAGAGGGACATTAGCTGAAAGAGAGATCTGGGAAGAGGAAATGAGGGATTGGATTGGGGCACTGGCTGTGGGAATGACAAGGAAGAGATGTAAGTAAGAGATTGCACAGTCTTTAAAACAGGCACATACTAACTTTTCAAAAATTTTTTAAAGATTTTATTTATTCATGAGAGACACACACACAGAGAGAGAGAAGCAGAGACACAGGCAGAGGGAGAAGCAGGCTCTGTGCAGGGAACCCGACATGGGACTCGATCCCGGGACCCCAGGATCACTCCCTGGGCTGAAGGCAGGCGCTCAACCGCTGAGCCACTCAGGCATCCCACATTCCCACATTTCAAGTTTTTGAATGAGAATATCTTTGTTTTTGAAACAACCAGAAGTCATTTTGAAATAAGTCTAGTGACCAAAGTGGGAGATTTCTGGTTATAAAACAAAACAAAAGATGAATTTAAAAAGTAATAAAATGGGTTTTGTTTTGTGGCTTCTTAAACTGGTACTAAAGGCAATTCCAAAAGAGATTTGCTAGAAAACAAAAAATGTACAGTACATTTATCAGTGGAATAAATATATAATTTCGCCAGGTTATTATGATAGAGGAAAATAGTCACTTGGTTGTATTAATATTAGCGTACATATTTAATCATCAGTAATATTGCAGATACTACCTTTTTAATAAGAAAATTTAATAAAGTTTGAAAGTAATTCCTAATTTGTAATGATAATTCCTTGAATACAATCTTATGGAATGGGGATAAAAAATACTTGAATGATAAGGACCAGAATTTGGTCTTTCCTTTATTTTATTTACCATGTCCTACTGTTTATATAGCTTTTGGACACTGCCACATCTTGATTTTTTTTCTTTATGTTACTGTTTTTTATATTTTATTAAAATGAAAATAGGAAGGAGGATGAGAAAGCCAGGATTCGTTAACTTTAGGTACTGCTAAAGCTAGGTAGGGGACTTAAATTAAATTTAAGTAGCCTGATTGGCTTTGCATAGCTGTTTGAAGATGCATTCTAACACTACCATTTTCTATATTCTGTTAGATTTATTAAGGGTCTTAACATATTGTTGACCTATGTGCAGTTCACTAAATATTGCTCTATGTGCTAATCGGATCAGCTTTCACTTATCACCTTGCATCTGCTCTGGGCTGGTGATAAAGGGCCACAACTTTTCCTAGAAAAATTTCATATGATACATTGAACTTAGTATTTAATTTTACTTAAAATACTCTTTTCAGGCAAATGAACCACAATGCAAGTTTATAAGTTGGAATTGCTAGAAATGTTTCCAAGGTAAACGTACTATGTATAGACACACATCTTTTTTTTATGAGAAATTCATTTTATTATTTAAAAAAAACTTTTTTGAGTACAGTTTTCAAACATTGTTGAATTAAAGTCGATAATATAGTGCTAATTCAATTTCTCCATTGTGTTATGCTATGCTCACCACAAGCGTAGCTACCGTCTGTCACCATATAATGTCATTATAATATATTGACTATATTTCCCATGCTGTGCCTTTTAGTACCATGATTTGTTCATTCCATACATAGGCACTTGTGTTTTCCACTCCACCCATTTTGCCCATCCCCTCACTCCTCTTCCCTCTGGCAACCATCAGTTTATTCTCTGTCCATATGGATCTATTTATGCTTTTTGTTTATTTGTTCATTTTATTTTAGATTTCACATTTAAGTGAAATCATTTGATATTTGTATTTGTCTGATTTATTTCACTTGTACAATACGCTCTTGATCCTTTCATGTTGTCTCAAATGGCAAGATCACTTTTTTTTATGGCTGCGTAATATTTGTGCATGCATGTATGTATATACACTCCTCCTTTTTTTAATCCACTTGTCTATTAGTTGACACTTAGGTTGCTTCCATGTCCTGTCTATTGTAAATAATTCTGCAGTAAACTTATGGGGTGCATATATCTTTTTGAATTAGTGTTTTTGTTTCTTTGGGTAAATACCCAGTAATGGAATTAATGGATCATACGGTATTTCTATTTTTAATTTTTTTTTAGAAACCTCTATACTATTTTACATAGTGGCTGCATCTATTTACATTCCTACCCAACAGTGCTTTAGTTCCTTTTTTCTCCATATTCTCCATATTACCAATATTTGTTTTTTCTTGAAGACATAAATCTTTAAAAATTATCAATTAATTAATATATAACAGGATATATATTTTTACAATAAAAACACTACAAAAAGACAAAAAGAGAATGATTACTATTTGCTGTCAGTGAGGAGGGGCTTCTGTAACTGGAGACTATACCGGAAGTGGGGCTTTTTTCCACCAGGTATATCCCAGGGAAAAGGAAGTTTTCACTTCCCATAGGAAAAGGAGGGTTGAAACAATGTATGATATCCTAAAAGTGAAATAGAACTTCATGATGAATTTAGAGCAGAAACCTGAATGGAAGTCATTATGAACATAGTCTCTGTCTCTTGTTGAAAAGACAAGACTCAGTAGGAAAAACCTTCAGTCATTAGTTTAGCAAAAGTCAAGACTCACATTGGAAATACTAGAAGGAACTAGGATCTCTTTGTCAATTCCAACATAAGGTTTTATATTGATATGTGTTGTCAGACCCTCATTTTGCAAATGAAAGCTAACAATCATTTGGCAGTGAGGATGCCAGTAATTTAGTGTTTATGAAATGTAGTTACTTCTCAGGTTAGAATTAACCATTTGCTACCTGTACCTTCTACCGAATTCAAATATGTTGGTTCTTGCCAAGCTCTGTAGTGGGAGATTGAGTGGCAGGAAATAGATCCAGTCTGTTGATTCATCAGTATAACATCAATCCAGTGAACTCAGAATAGGATGGAAGTCATAAGGGCATTTCATAATTCCTAATAAACCAGCAAAGGAAATGTGTGAACATTCAAGAGTATGAGATTGCATTCTCAGTCTGGATGCCATTCTTCCCCAAATACCCAGAAAATTTCAAAATAGCTCTGGGTTATAAATAGACAAACAAAAAAGTTACCTGCTTTGATGGGCAGTTTTTCATTTGTTAACTATGGTGTCTTTGTTCAGGCTGCTATAACAAAATACCATAAACCAGGTGGCTTAGAAACACCAGAAATTTCTTGGAATTCTGGAGGTTGGGAAGTCCAAGATCAATTATTGTTTGGTGAAAGCCTGCTTCCTGGGTCATAGATGGCCATCTTCTCTGTCTTCACATTGTAGGAAGGGTGAGGAATCTCTCTGGGGTCTCTTGTATAAGTACACTATCCCATTCATGAGGGCTCTGCCCCCAAGCGTCAATCATCTTGAAAAAGCCCCACTTCCAAATATCACACCCTGAGGGAATAGATTTCAGCATATGAATTCTTAGGGGACACAGATACTCAGCCTATAACATTGATTCCAGCTGTTCAGAGCAGCATAACTTGTACTGGTCAGAGAAGCAGAAATAAAAACCTGTGTTTATAGGGACATTTCCAGCAAATGCAAGCAAGAATTATTGTATGTTGGGAATGGCAATAAAGTCTTTAAAACTCATTAAAATAACACATTTTGTTGCTTTTCAGCCTTCTACCAAAAATCCTTCTTATCAATGCCATGAAAAGAATTTAGAGAATAACTGAGTATACAGCTATGCCAAGAATTTAAATTGACCTGAGGGCCTTCGTGCAAATAAGATTTCTGTTATCAAACAGAATTCTCTGATTTGTTAGTGTTTTTGATATGACTAGTTGATATGCAGATCAACCTCTAGTAGGATATTGACCTTTGAAGTTTTTGTAACCACCTTATAAATTGTGAAGCATTATCAAATGTATCTCTTTTAGGATTGCCCTGTTCCTATTGGCTGGTAGTGGTCATTCTGCAAATAGCTACCATGTGTGTACTATGTACCAACTACTCATCTAAGTACTAGAAAAATAATAATGAATAAAACATTTTATATTTAAATATAACAAAAATGCATAAAATTAATAAAGAACTTCAGATAATGATAAGTGCAGTGAATAGGAAAAAAGAGGCTATCGAGATATAGGGTGAGGAAGAGAGTGGGTTGTGGGCAGGGAATGAGAAATATTTTAAACAGGTTAGTCTGGAAAGATCAGTTTGAGGATCTGACTGCTAAAGGCCACAGATGTTGAGCAGAAGTAAGCCATAAATTCCCGGTTGGGGAACAAGAATTGCAAAGACACCCTGTGATAAGACCAAGCTTGGCTTATTGAAGAAATGATAAGAAGGCCAGGTTATGAGGTAAATAAAGCTCAATGGGACTTGTAATCTTACAGGCACTGAATGGCAAATGAATGAGAGAAGGTACTTGGTAAAAGATCTTTACTTTCAAAGTTTTGTTTTTCTTTTTGCACAGATTTCTTCTTACTAAAGAGACAAGATGAACCATTTTAAAGAACAGAATGATCTTAACTGTTTTACTCCTTTCCCCTAGTGTCCTAAGAAAAATTTATCTTTGAATACCTTGTTTCCAATCTTCCTCCTCTGAGTATCCAGAAATATCCTCTTCAATTATTAGCTTTTTGATAATATTTACAGAGGAAATATAGATCAGTCATATATGCCTTTTTGTCACAATGCTTATCAAAGGAAATGAAGAGGAAAATACTGAATAAATATGTATTACAGTAATTCTGTCTTTTGAAGCAGTCTGCCTTTATTATCATAGATTTAGGTCATTGTGTTCCATCAGGTCCATACCATTTAATATATAAATTTGGACAGGTTACTTAACCTCTCTTGAAACTCTGTTTTCTCATCTATAATATGTGGAGGTGACTACTCTTTATGTCAGAGGTTTGTGAGGATCATGAGACCATGTATATGAAGTGTTTAGTGCAGTGCTTGGTACACACAATTATGGAGGACTTGCTGTTAGGTTATCATGAATATCTTCATTCCTTCCAGTCACCTCCCAGTAAACTTTTCTGCAAACTTTTTCAAGTAGTTCCAATAAACTTTTATGTTGGCTTTTCCCACCAGCTTATGTCACTGATCAAATATCTTTTTCTCCAGTGTCCAGCTGAAAGAAACTGTATATTTATGAGACCATCTTTTGGGAAGAAAAATGCCTGGAGTCAGTGGTCTATTAAAAACCTAGTATTAATTAAGGCTCCTGTCAAACTCCTGACAAAACCTATGTGTACTGTATAGCTATACCAAGGATTCCAGAGCATAGGTGAAAACATGTATGTTGCCCTTGATCTCCTGAGCTACATTTGGCAAGTATCCAGTCACTCATTTTTATCTAATTAATGACATTCCTGGCATATAGGGATCATATAACAGAATCCGTTCATACTCTGCCTGCAAAAACCCACTTTGTTCTCCTACCTGCAAAAAAATAATAATTGGCAACCTCTGTTATTCATTTTTGTCATTTTTAATACACATTTTGAATTCTCCCTTCCTCCCCCTTCCCTCCCTCCCTCTCCTTACTTTTTCTGCCCTCTCCTCTCCCACTCCCTCCTGCCTTCCCCTGCATCCCATTCTCCTCCCTCCCTTCAAGTCTGTCTCTCTTTTCTACTGAAGGAAAGAAAAGCTTCTTGGGGGCAAGGGTATAATAGGAAATTAACATCATCAATTGAGCTATTCATCAAATGAATAGCTTGAGTAATGGTAGCATTATCATGATCCTCTGAGAAGACCATGACCATTCCCTCCACCACATTTTAGCTTCTGCTATTTTCCTTGCTTAGAATACTTTTTCCTTTTCTTCCATCTTTAAAGAACATTTTAAAATCTCACCTCTTTCCATAAATCTTATTAACTCTAGAGTTAATGGATCTTTTTTCTCCCCCCACCTTTTGCTCTCTAATTCATATTATTAACCTTGTACATAAGTTTAAAGGCTTATTTTCCCAATTAGATTTTTTTTTTTTTCAGAGCAGTGACCAGGTCATATACCTTTTTAGTTTCGTACTGTTTCCATCTCTCCCCACCCCAGCCATCATCATGCTTTTAAACGCCTGAGCATTACATCTTCGTTTGGAAAGAGGGCATGTTAGCAAATTTCTAGACCTTTTAAGAGAATCAAGACAACTGTATGTTTTATAACATTATAGATACTACACAGGGCAAAACTTAGCTCTTATTGTAAGAAGCCTATCTACAATTACAGATCTAGGCCAACAGAATGCCTTGGGGCCTACCTTCATACCTCATTTCACCCCAAATTTCCAAGTGAGTTTAGATTATGTCTGAGTCTGAGCATCCAAGTCAAATCTGGAAAGTCATGCCAACCTCCAAATAAATTAAAAATCCCTGAGGAAAAATTAGGCTTTTTGTTTCTCCTTTTATATACTTTTGGTTCATTTAGCCTCTCATATATATCACCACCAGAAAGAAGATAAAGAAAGAATGCCAGTCATTCAAGTGTTTAAATTTTTTGTTGATAGCTGCAGTAAATTGGTTAGAGAAGTTAAGGAAAAATCTGCACTAAGAGGAAATTTAGAGACTATGGTTTTCATTTATCCACTCCTTCATTTCATCAGTTAATGACAAACCATAAAAACAGATTAACGCATAAAGGGAAGAACACTATATATCCTCAGAAGAAAATAATACTTGTTGAAGTTAAAAAATATGAGACATTTAAAAGTAAAGAGGATGGTAGCTAATGAGCTCTGTTATATAAATTAAAGAATATCACTGAGATCCTGAATAAACAGGCCATCTAACAGAGGGAGATATCTGTACCCGGTAACTACATCCTGCTATGTAAGTTTAAAAGGGAAAAAGAGAAGACAGTGCTGAGCAAGAAGCTATGTATACCTGGATGTGCTCTATTAAAAGAGGCGCTTGATTGCTCAGTAATTGCAGAGCTAGGCTCTTGGGGAGGCCTTTGTCATCCCTCCTTGGCTGACACCAGACGATAGTGTGGCTCTGTGATAAGAAACAGAGGACCAGTGTCTCCATGGTAACTAACTGAGCTCTATATATTACACTCATTACAAATGAAGATAGATAGTAAAAAAAAAAATGTATTAACACAGAGAGGGAATATATATATATGTGTGTGAGTGTATATATGTATCTTGTCTTCTATCTAGAAAGTGAATAAAATAAAATAAAAATGTGATTGCGCTGAATAGACAAGGTTGATAGGCCTTTTTTCCCCATTGGTGCAGGTAAATATTTCATTTTTCAGCTCCTCTGATGGTTTTGTTCTGAACCCACCCAGCTGTAGCTTGAAAGATTAATGATGGGCAGCAAAAGAACCTGAGAAGAGGCAATGAATGAATAGAAACCAGCACCAGAGAAGAAAGAGTTTTGCCTGGCCTTTGGGACAAATAAATAAGGATTTACTAAGTCTGCTGGTTTCATCCCCATAGCAGGAAAACCTGGAACCCATTAGAATGGAAACCTGGACATTTTTATAATGTTATAATTCCTAGAGTTCCAAACTCACACAGCCTAGTGACAGGGAAAAAAGAAAAGAAAGAGGGAAGAAAAATCTGTTTCCTTTCTAATTTTCTCTTCTGTAGTTATTGATTTTACTTTAACACAACTAACTTTACTGTGCGTCTCCTAACATAAGACCATTACACCTATGTGTAGATCTTTATAAGGTTAAACATATTTTCTGAAAGCTCAGCCTGCCTATGTCATGCATTTTAAAGAAAAAGTCCAAATTAAAGAAGTCATCAGTGAGTAAACCATTAACACTAGAAATTAAAAGTTTTGATTCAAGACACAGAATGCAAATATTTGGCCAGAGAACAAAGACCCAGGAGCTTTTTGCAACTGTTATATTATCTTTGATGTATTAGTCCATCTGTTCTTAGATGAATGACTTTAAACTCTGAAAGAAGGACCCTTGGTAGCCCAGCAGGGATTTTTGCTGATTCTTAAGATTGGTTTCTGTGTTTTTTTTCCTCAGTCACTCCAATTTCTGAACAAGTATTTGGGTCATTGCTAGAAAGGATATAAGTGTATTTTAAAAACAAAATAGGTTTAAAATAAAAAAAATAAAAGTAAAAACAAAATCAGTATTTCACCTCATTTGAGTAACATAATTTTCTGCCTTTCATTTTTTCTTACTGAAAAATCTTACTCCTCTACAATTCTTGTGAATTCTTCTAGAGTCTTCCGAGATAAGGATGAAAAAAGAAGGGGGGGGGGGGAGGAATAGTGTAAGTACATACCTAAGAGGAATGAAAATATATGTCCCACACAAAAACTTGCACACAAATTTCATATCAGCTTTATTCATAATTGCCATAAAGTAGAAACAACATAAATGTCCATCAGCTGATGAGTGGATAATATAATGTGGTATAAGCATACAATGGAATGTTATTCGGCAATAAAAAGGAATGGAGTACTGATACATGTTACAACATTAACCTTGCAAACATTATGCTAGGTGAAAGAAGCGAATCATAAAAGACCAAATATTGTATGAATCCATTTATAAGAAATTTCAGGAATAGGCAGATCTACAGAGACAAAAAACACATGAGTAGTTGCTTAGGCTGGGAAGGGGCATGGGGAGAGGAGGGTGACTGCTAACAAATAGAGGGTTTCTTTTGAGGATGATGAAAATGTATTAAAATTCATTATGATGATTGCAAAACTTTTTGAATGTGCTAAAAAAAATGGACATTTTAAATGGATAAATTGCATGGTATGTAAACTATATCTCCATAAAAGGATTATCTCCATAAAAGGGACATGGGGAGAGGAGGGTGACTGCTAACAAATAGAGGGTTTCTTTTGAGGATGATGAAAATGTATTAAAATTCATTATGGGGATCCCTGGGTGGCGCAGCGGTTTAGCGCCTGCCTTTGGCCCAGGGCGCGATCCCGGAGACCCGGGATCGTATCCCGCATCGGGCTCCCGGTGCATGGAGCCTGCTTCTCCCTCTGCCTCTCTCTCTCTCTCTCTCTCTCTCATGAATAAATAAATAAAATCTTAAAAAAAAATCATTATGATGATTGCAAAGCTTTTTGAATGTGCTAAAAAAAATGGACATTTTAAAAGGATAAATTGCATGGTATGTAAACTATATCTCCATAAAAGGATCTCCAACTTGGGTGGAGATGAACATGATCATACGATGCCTGTATGTCCTGATTTGCCCAGAATTGTGCCAATTTTTGCCATTTGGGCCAACAAATTAATATCTCTGCTTTCACTTTTCCAAAGTGTCCTATTTGGATGATAAACTATATGGTTGCCTTGTATATAATCAGGAGTCCTATGACTTTCTGAAGTGTATCCTAAAGTTACCTAATGAAAATACCACTTGAGATTCCTATTAGTAGTAAAGATTCGGGGCAGCCCGGGTGGCTCAGCAGTTTAGTGCCGCCTTTGGCCCAGGGCCTGATACTGGAGACCCGGGATCGAGTCCTGCGTCGGGCTCCCTGCGTCCCTGCATGGAGCCTGCTTCTGCCTCTGCCTGTGTCCCTGTCCGCCCCGCCCCCCGTGTGTGTCTCTCTCATGAGTAAATGAAATCTTTAAAAAAAAAATAGTAAAGATTCATGTGTCCCTTCCACGGATTCTAATTTAGTATGTCAGAGGTGGAAACTGGTGTTTTGTATTTTTGATAATTTAGCGAATACTGTGAATGCCAAAATGAATTCAATGAATGTCAGAAATTCACTGTTTTGCTTGTTTATAAAAAAGAGGTGATCTAATGACCATTTGGGGCAAAGAGAATTTCAGGGAGGTATGAGAAGACTGCAGGAAATGACCTGACAGGAGGTCAGAAAATGAATTTTGACTGTGATGAGGATCAAGAGAACAATGGGAATAACATTCAGCACAAGTGGTGCTGCTGTATCTTCTTTTTCTTTTCTTTTTTCTTTTTATCTTGTCTGATTTATTCATTTTTATTCTCAAATTTTTATTTAACTTCTAGTTAGTTAAAATACAGTGCAATATTGGTTTCAGGAATACAATTCAGTGGTTCAGCATTTACAGTCAACACTCAGAGCTTACCATAGCAGGTACCTTCCTTAATGCTCATCACCCATCCAGCCCATCCCCCACCCACCTCCCTCTATCAGCTGTTTGTTCTTTGTCACTAAGAGTCTCTTATGGTTTGTTTCCCTCTCTCTTTTTTATTTTCCCCCCTCCTATAGATATATCTGTTTCATTTCTTAAATTCCACATATGAGTGAAATAATAAGGTATTTGTGTTTCTCTGACTTAATTTTGCTTAGCATAATACAGTCTAGCTCCATCCACATTGTCGCAAATGGCAAGATTTCATTCTTTTTGCTGGCCAAGTAATACTCTGTAATACTCCATATCTCCTTTATCCACTCATCAGTTGGTGGACATTTCAGTTCTATCCATAGTTTGGCTATTGTTGACATGCTGCTAGAAACATCAGGGACATGTTCTCTTTGAATCTGTATTTTTGTATCCATTGTGTAAATACCTAGTAGTGCAATTGTTAGATCATAGGGTAGTTATATTGTTAACTTCTTGAGGAACCTGCATACTGTTTTCCAGAGTAGCTGCACCAGTTTGCATTCCCACCAGCAGTGCAAGACAGTTCCCCTTTCTCCACATTCTCACAAACACAAAACCTGTTTTTTCTTCTGTTGGTAATTTTAGCCATTCTGACAAGTGTGAGGTGATATCTCATTGTGGTTTTGATTTGTATTTCCCTAATGAAGAGTAATGTTGAGCATCTTTTCACGTGTCTGTTAGGCATCTGGATGTCTTCCTTGGATAAATATTCATGTCTTCTGCCCATTTCTTAACTGGATTAGTTTTTAACTGTTGAGTTTGATAATTTCTTTATAAATTTTAGATACTAACCCTTTATCAGATAAGTAATTTGAAAATATCCTCTTCCATTCTGTAGGCTGCCTTTTAGTTTTGTTGATTGTTTCCTTCACTGTGCAGAGGCTTTTAATCTCGATGAAGTCCCAACAGTTCATTTTTGCTTTTGTTTCCCTTGTGTCTGTGATGTGTCTAGTAGGAAGTTGCTATGGCCAAGGTTAAATGTTGCTGCCTGTGTTCTTCTCTGGTATTTTGATGGTTTTCTGTCTCATACTTAGGTCTTTCATCCATTTTGAATTTATTTTTGTGTGTGGCGTAGAAAGTGGTCCAGTTTCATTCTTCTGCATGTTACTATCTAGTTTTCCTAACACCACTTGTTGAAGAGATTGTATTTTTTCCACTGAATATCCTTTTTTGCTTTGTTAAAGATTAGTTGACTATATAGTTGTGGGACAAGTGCTACTTCTAAAAAAAATATCTTTCTTCTTCTTAGAAGAAAACAGATCTGTTATCTGTTATTTTGTAAGAATGAGTGAAGGCAAAACTGGTAATGGTCCATTGGAAGTTTTTTCTCCAGAGTGGCTGAATGTAGAGACAGGTAGGTTCTGGGATATCCCTGGCTATTATAGTCCTACCTCAGAACCTAATATCCACTGCCTTCACTCAGTCTCTTCTGGCTGGTCCCATCCCACAGCCTTTCACTCAAAACTTTATTGTTGAGAACTGTTTAACACCCGGGTTTGGAGACAAAAGGAGAACCCTCAGTTGAGGCAGAGCAGTCTTAGAAACTTAGGAAAATGCAAGAAACTTGAGCATAAGGGTAATTTTTAAAAAACTGCCATAGACCAAAGGTTTGTATCGTCCCAAGATTTGTATTTTGAAACCTAATCTCAAGTGTGATGCTGTATGGAAGTAGAACTTTTGAGATGTGATTAGGTCATGAGGGCTCTGGAATGGAATTAGTGCTTTTAAAAATGAGATCCCAGAGAGATCCTTCACCCCTTCTGCCCTGTGAGAACACAATAAAAAGATTGCTGCCTGTCAGTCAGGAAGTGGGCTGTCACCCAGACACTGTATCTTCCGGTGCTTTCATCTTGGACTTCCCAGCTTTCAGAATTTTTAGAAATAAATTTCTGTTGTTTATAAGTTACCCTATTTATGGCATTTTGTTATAGTGGCCTGAGCAAACTGAGACAACTACAAAAAAGAGCAAAGGAAATGGGGCCATGGTTTCTTAAAATGAATATGAGCAGTGGGGCATATAGCACAATATGAACAAAACTTTGATGAAAAGCAATCCATCGTAATACGCATATGTAAAAATATGCATATTATTAAATATTTGAAATTATTTGTGACTTATTTGAATCAACATTAACTTCTCTGTAAAATGTTTAGTCTTCATTGCTGTTGTTCATATTGAAGAGCTCTTCACAGTCTCAGAGTCTGAATCTGAAATGAAAATTGTGGTAAAGAAGCCTATACTTTCCCACATGTGCAGAATTGTCATAAAATGACTTGAGGAGGAAAAAGTCATTACAAACCTGTTCTCTCATTTGGCCAGATTGCTTTAATTCTCAGCTTTTTTTTTTTTCCTTCTTTAATCAATCAAGAAAATGCTCTCCTGCAGATTCATAGCTCAGAAGTATACTCTTCCTTGCTCGTGTCCATGCTCAAGCCTCTTGATCTCCAGAGAAAAAGGTTGACATCTGGGGAGATTTCCTTGTTTCACTTTGTTCCAGCAAACTGTTTGAAATATTCAGGCTTTTTATTGAAATTTGAGTCTTCATTCTCTCTTTTAGGTACTGTCTAAAAGTTTTCAATGTTTTAAAAAGGATTCCTAAAATGTTTTTTAAAAGATTCCTAATTAGTTGAGGGAATGCAGCCTAGAGTGAATATTACTATTACAAAAAACAGTACAAATTGAACTTCTGAGGTTTCTAAGCTGCTGCTTTTTAATGGAGTATTTCATGTATGCCTTTTAGGTTCCAATATGATAGTAGTAAGACACATTAACAGATCAGTGTGGCAATATTAATTATCACAAGAAAATTTAGATGTCCAGGTTTGGTGCTTCTGTATGATCAGACACTCATGCACTGGCATTGAAAGCAGTTTAACATTGTCCAAAAGACAAACATTTGGAAAAGCTTTAAACAATTTTGACTGCAGGGATTACAAATTTTAGTCTAATGTTGCAGATCTACTAGATCCTAGTAAGCAACAGGAGTAAAAACATTTTCTAGAAGAAAAAACCTGGGATGAATTTCAGGTAACTGATTTCAGATGAGTAATAAAACATCAGGTTTAGTAGACCCACAAACATGAGACTACATAGGACTCTAAGATAATAGACCCAAGACACCAGAAACTAAATACTAGACAAGACCATGGCTTTGAATTTTGATTTTGGGCAGGAAGTGAGGATGTTCTGAACAATAAGGATACAATCCAGAGAAATTATAGCAAAGCAAACTGGTTTAAAACAATAACTCCGATGTATATTGGGAGGGATTTTACTGCACTTGAAATCAGAAAATAACAGCTTCTAAGGTTTATTTGTTGCTATTCCTGATCCTGATCGAGTATTTCAGTTCTAGACTTCCATTAAGATGTTTAGTAAACTCTGACAATCAACCAAGGGCCAGGCTATGATAAGGGTTTCCATTTTAAACAAAGTCAAATAGCATTGAACCAAAAAAAGAAAGAAAGTTTATTTAAGGCATTGGTGTGTTTGTTGAAGATGTGGGTTATGCTGTAAGAGCAGGGTAGCAGTAAAGAACAAAGGCTGACATCAGATAGAACTCATTTCCTCCACTTCCTTTTTATATGACTTTGAAAGGGGCTGTGACTTAATCTGTTTGACTTTTGATATATTGAGTTTTGGTGGATACTGTCTTCTAATGTGGGTTTACTTACACCCCCAGCAGCAGTGTTTTAGGGTTCCAGTTTCTCCACATCCTTACCAACTTTCAGGTGAGTAGATGATGACTTCTCATTGTGATTTTTGTTTGCATTTCTCTGTTGACTAGTGTTATTTAGCACCTTTACATATGTTTCTTAGATTCTTGGATATCCTGTTTTGTGAAGTGCCTGTTCCAGTCTCTTGCTTGTTTTTTAAAATTGAATTTTTTTATCTTACTGATCTGTAATTTAAATATATATATGTATATGGTTAGGAGTCTATTATTGGATATGCATATTGCAAATATTTTCTCCTAATCTGTAGCTTGCATTTTACTCTTAATGGAGTCTTTGTTGAGCAATAGTTTTTATTTTTTTAAAGATTTTATTTATTCATGAGAGACACAGAGAGAGAAGCAGAGACACAGGCTGAGGGAGAGAAGCGGACAGCCCCATATGAAACTCGATCCTGGGACCCCAGAATCACACCCTGAGCCAAAGGCAGACGCTCAGCCACTGAGCCACCCAGGCATCCCTCGAGCAATAATTTTTAATTTAATGTCAGGTTTATCCATTTTTTTCCTTTATGTTTACCACTTTTTGTGTCCTTTGTAAAAAAATCTTTGTAATACTTAGTGGCTTCATTTTAAAATTTATATCTTTAATTCATCAAGTATTTATTTTCATGAGAGATATAGGTAGGGATCCAAATTATTTCTTTTCCAAATGCTCTTTCAGTTGTCCAAAAAATTTAAAAAATAATTCTTATTTATTTATTTATTTATTTATTTATTTATTTATTTATTTAAAGATTTTATTTATTCATGAGAGACACAGAGAGAGAGAGAGGCAGAGACACTGGCAGAGGGAGAAGCAGGCTCCATGTAGGGAGCCTGAGGTGGGACTCGATCCCAGGATTGCAGGATCACACCCTGGGTTAAGGTCAGGCGCTAAACTGCTGCGCCACCCAGGGATCCCCCAAATAATTCATATTTTAAATGCCAGGGGTTTCTATCACAGTGACTTCACAAGTTTATGATATGAAACACTCTACTACTTAGCAGTGTTCAATAAAATATTAAAACACCAAAAGACATAGGTAAAGTGAGAAACAGATAAACATCTCTGTTGATCAGATATAGAACAGAAAAGCAAAATAGTAAGTGAAACTGAAGTCAGTGGCCCTTCCTCATTATGAGTTTAAAAAAACCAAAAGGAAAACAAAAACAAAAACAAAAAAAACCCAAAAGGACAGGGGAGACTATCTGGGGTAGTCAGTTAAGCATCCAACTCAGGTTTCAGCTCAGTTCAGGATCGCAGGGTCATAAGATCCAGCCCTACATCAAGTTTGTGCTGAGATCTCTCTTCCTTTCCCTCTGCCCCTCACACTTGTGCTCTCTCTTTTTTTCTAAAATAAATAAATAAATCTTTAGAAACAAAACCAAAAAACAAATAAACCCCCCGCCCCAAAGGAGGGTTATTAGGTTCCCATGAGATAAGGAGTACTTTAAGTGCTCATTTGATTCAGGAGTGCAAATACCTCATTACCTCATGAATTCAAAGGCTATGGTAAGGGACCTCCTCATGAAAGAAGGCTGATGGAAGAAAAGTTTCTGGTTACTGTGTTGGGCTGTGACTTTCAGAAAACTTCAGGATTTGAAGGAAGATAGGTTCTCATAACTAGAATAGAACCAAGCTGCTTGTGAGCTTTGTGACAGCATCAGGGGTATCCCCTATGTCTACTTGGAAAAGGAATCCTAACATGCCATTATCAGACCTCATTCTGGATTGAAGGATCAGGATTTAGATGGAGATAAACATAAAACTACCTGACTAGTGATTGGGTTGAACACTGGGCAAGAGAAAGAGGCAGGGAAAATAAACCTCAAAATAGCTCAGAATTCCAGAGAAACGAGTTTTTTTTTTTTTTTTTTTGAGAAACGAGTTTAATTATCCAAGAGAAACCAACCAAAATGACAATCAGAGTAGGAATTTACTCCAAACAATCAATTTCTTGGGAGTTTAAAGTAAAATATATTTAGATTGTTAAAGGAGATAAATAAGGAATGGCTTCAATGAAAAAAAAGATGAACGAAGAAATTACTTCTAGAATGAAGTCCACGAAGAATGCAAGAATACAGTGAAGTGATGGTAGAATGGGAGGAGGAAATAAAGCGCTGGATATAATTACTTAGGAAAGAAGTGTGAAAAAATAATGGGATGAAGAGACCTTGAAAGGAACAGAGTAAGTATTCAAAAAGGCAAACAGAGGATAGAAATGAGAAAATTGAACAACATTAAATAAAAATGAGTAATTAGTTGAAAAGAGTTTTTGGGAGAAAAAGATGTACAAAACAAAGTTATATATGTCCTAAAATATGCATAACTGTCATCTAAGAAGAAAAGAACAAAAAGAAAATAGAACAGATATTTGAAGATAAAATTGAAGAAACAGGGGATCCCTGGGTGGCGCAGCGGTTTAGCGCCTGCCTTTGGCCCAGGGCGCGATCCTGGAGACCCGGGATCGAATCCCACGTCGGGCTCCCGGTGCATGGAGCCTGCTTCTCCCTCTGCCTATGTCTCTGCCTCTCTCTCTCTCTCTCTCTCTCTCTGTGACTATCATAAATAAAATTTTAAAAAAAGATACAAAGTTTGAAAAATTTTTTTAACTGAAATATAAAGATGTCATACACTGCCGCTTGGAATGCAAAATGGTACATCCACTTTATTTTTTTTAAAGCTTTTATTCATTTATTATGAGAGACACTGAGGGAGGGAGAGAGAGGCAGAGAAACAGGTAGAGGGAGAAGCTGGCTCCATGCAGGGAACCCGACATGGGACTAGATCCTGGGTCTCCAGGATCACGCCCTGGTCGGAAGGTGGCGCTAAACTGCTGAGCCACGGGGGCTGCCCTACATTCACTTTAGAAAAGAGGTAAGCAGGTTTTTTGTTTTTGTTTTTGTTTTTTTTGAGAGAGAGACAGCAAGCACATGTGTATGAGTGGGGTGGGGAGGAGGGGCAGAGAGAAAGGGAGAGAAAGAATCTTAAGCATGCTCCACGTTCAGCATGGAGCCCCACTGGGGGCTTGATCTCACAACCCTGAGATTATGACCTAAGCCAAAATCAACAATCAACAGTTGGACACTTAACTGACTAACCCCCCAGGCACCCCTAGGAAGCATTTTCTTAAAAAGTTAAATATACACTTAGCACATGATGTAGTAATCCTACCATTAAGTATTTCACCTCCCCCAGAATGAAAGCATATGCTCACACAAAGGCCTGCACGTGACTGCTTTTAGCAGCTTTATTCATCATAGCCAAAAGGAAAATCAGAACAACTCAAATGTCCATTAAGTGATGAATGCATAAACAAACTGATATATCCACACAACTGTAACACTACTCAGTAATAAAAAGGAGTGAATTACGGGTTGATGCAATCACATGGATGAATCTCAAAAGGATTATGCTGAGTCAAAGGAGCCAATCACACAAGACTGCATACTGTATGATTTCATTCATAAGACACGGTAGAGGGGCGCCTGGGTGGCTCAGCAGTTGAGCGTCTGCCTTTGACTCAGGGAGTGATCCCGGAGTCCCGCGATCAAGTCCCAGCTCAGAATCCTTGTATGGAGCCTGTTTCTCCCTCTGACCTCTCTCTCTCTCTCTCTTTGTCTCTCATGAATAAATAAATAAAATCTTAAAAAAAAAAGACATGGTGGAAAAAATACTATAGGGACAAAAATGAGGTTGATGGCTGTCAGGGGCTGATAGTGACAACAGGGGATTAACTACAAACAGAAATGTTCTGTATCTCAAACATGGTGGTGGTTACACAACTATATATTTACCAAAGCTCATTAAAAACTGCATACTTAAAAAGAGTACATATTAACTGAAAATTATGCCTCAATAAAGCTGACTTATAAATAAAACAAACCTAAATACACAACGAAGTGATAATAAACATAAGAAAAATCAACTTACAGTTTTTCCAATTCAAGGGTCATCATGAGAATGCTCTCAATTGTTGAAAGTGACACCTGTGTTGTTCCCATGTCTCTGAAAGAGAACGCCCAAACATGCATGATACCAAAGACTAAAATTTCACACCAAGTACAAAAAGGTACTTAATAGTATGTGATTATTTAAATTCTGGCTTCTCTGTCAAGCTAGCTCAAGAGTTTACTTGCTATGGAAGATAATTTCAGAGCATTCTTATTGAAGAAATTAAAATTTATGTGCATCACGAACATAATCACCTTGGTGCTAAACAGTACAATCTCTTTTTACCCTTTTTCTACTCATTCTCAGTTGCATCCACCTTTCTTGATTAGTCTTTTGTTTTAAATAAGGTATACCTTATTCCAGTTTGCTTTTTGAGATAAATGATATTTCTACATATGTGGTAAATATTTCGCTATACACCTGCATGTTCCATATCTCTATGTGTTCTTCAATACTGCTCTCTTCTACTACAGGCTGTCTTGTCCATATACATTCTTTCTTTGCCAATAATTCTTATTACAATAACCCAGCTAAAATTTAAATTATGACTTTTTATTCAAAATGCAAAAGATTTAATCTTTGACAAAAGTAAAAAAGAGCAGAAATCATCTCATGAGCCATGAGATTGTTGTAATACTTACAAATATTTTAATGCTGGCAATTTAAAAAGATATGAATCTTCAACAGTTGTCAGAGGGTTATGACTGAGAATTCTGAAAAAAGCAATGGAATTAAAATTATCTGCATTTTAAGTAACTAGATGAAAATTTATGTTCTTTTTTTTGGTATGGAACTTGAAGTTTAAAAGCAATCATTTTCTGCCTTTGCCTATAAAATCACCCTTAGAATCTGTAAAACATTCTTCCTTTGGGCACTACCCAGGTCTCTGAATGATAAAGCAGGAAGAGAAAGAGAAAAAAATTTTTTAAGTGGATGGCAAAGAAAAAATATGCCAAAGAACATTTCAGGTTGAAAACCTCAGAAGTGACTATACCAGTAGGAAGTAATTTCTGTAGGAAATACTATTTCTAGTGTCCTCCATAATTCAAAGTGCTTTTCTTTTATCTCTAGAAAGTTTAAAAATCCTACAGTTTAAACCACCCAGTTAAAGACAAAATGATAACCAATTCTTCAGTTTTGGAGCCAAACAAGAAGGGCTAAATCTATGAGCAGCCGGTGAAAGCTATATTCCCACCACATAGCCTGTGTGTATTCTTGCATTACAGCCTTTGTCATGGCATGTATCACCTGTTTCCTTATCAATCTCCTGGATTCTCGGCTCCTGGAGGGCAGGGACCATACTTTATTGTCATGTTGTCCCTGTGCCTGACATAGTATAGTGCTTGTTATTGACTATTTAATGTTTGTTGAATAAAGGACATCTTGTCATCTTTTTGACACAAGCTTTTATTCCAAAATGCTGAACAGACCTTCTTCCCAACTCTTTAAAATGAAAAAAGGTAAAAGAAATAGGAAGAAAAGAAAAGACAATCTGCCTTGAGGTTGACTCTACTCAAGAATCATTAACTATACTTTTACCAAGTATTAGATAGATAATCTTCATAACCAATACTATTATTGGGCTGTAAGGCATCTGTGATCAGCATTTCACATTTAATCCTTATAATAACCTTATGTGATAGATACTATCATCACCTCATTTTACAAATGAGGAAACTGAGGTACAGAGAGGTTACGTAATTTGTCCGAGTTTGTCAAGCCAGTCAGAAGCAGAGCTGGAATTTGAACTGAGTTCTGACTCCAAAGCCTGTGTGTAACTCACATGAAGAAAAGGGGGTTTATAAAACAGCTGTTACCATAAACTTTGAGAGCGCTAAATATAGAAACTGTATTCATGTTGAACTTCATCTCTCCACCTGGGAGAGCTCCTCTGAGAATTACATTTTCTATTTTTATTCCTTTTCTCTAATCGACTCCCATGATGAAGTATTTAATTAGCTGATGGTCATTGAGACTTTAGGTATTTTAAACCATGTTATAGGTGAATCAGTGAAAACGGGAAAGTGAGGACATTTGAAACTTCATCCCTCCATAAAAGCAACGACAATGACAAACACTGGCAAACATAGAATCAATGTTTTAATCATTTTGGAAAATTTAACCAATGGGTCTACAGCAACCCAGAGAGCATTTATTAAGGGAAAATGTATTAATTTCTATAAGAACAGTGAGATCTGTTGTTTTAACTAGTTCTAGACCTCTGCTCTGTATCCTGATGGTAGCCTTGAAAAATAGCCCACATCCCAGGGGAGCAAAATGGAGCTGGAGTTCCTTAAAGCCTCCTTCCCAAAGAACTGTCATTGTTTTACCTGTCTAGTGAGTTTCCTGGAAGACCTCAATTGAGAACCTTGTCCTTGACCTCACTGAGAACTGCACAATGCTAGAAGCCTCTTCTTCTCAAGGGGCATTTTAAAAATATCATTATTTATTTATTTATTTATTCATGAGAAAGACACACAGACAGAGAGAGAGAGGCAGAGACACAGGCAAAGGGAGACAGAGAGAGGCAGAGACATAGGCAGAGGGAGAAGTGGGCTCCCTATGGGGAGCTGGATGTGAGACTGGATCCCAGAACTCCAGGATCATGCCTAGAGAGGAAGGCAGACACCCAACCGCTTAGTCACCTAGATATCCCCAGGAGCATTTTTAAAAACACTTACAGGTAAATGTTTTAAACTGGCAGCTGTGTAAGGCAATGGATAACAGTTGGGACAAAAAAAAACAAAAAAACAAAAAACAACAACAACAACAACAACAAAAACCCTAATCTAAAAGTTTAAAAGAAAAAGCTGAGAAATGAGATATCCACAGAGAGTTTGAAATGCTCCAACATATTCCTGAGAAACTAGAAGACCACAAGACATATTCCTAGGAATGTAGAAAAAAACCTTAGCACTAACAAATGGGTTCAGCAAGGTTGCAGGAAACAAGATCAATATATAAAAGTTAGATGTATTTCTATGTATTAGCAATGAGTAATCCAAAATGATATTAAGAAAAAATTTCCATGTATAACAATATTAAAAAGAATAAAATACTTAGGAAAAAATGTAACCAAAAAGTATAAGATCCATACACTGAAAGCTACAAAACATTGTTGAAATTAAAGAAGATTGAAATAAATGGAAAAAATGCCATGGTCATGGACCAGAAGAAAATATTGTTAAAATGGCACTATGCCCCAAATTGAACTATGGCTTCAGCACAACCCTTATCAAGATCACAGCTGACTTGTTTCCAGGCTAATTCTAAAATTCTTATATCAATTCAAGGGACCCAGAATAGCCAAGAAAAATCTAGATAAAGAACAAAAAAGTGGGAAGATTCACATGCTCTGCTTTCAAAACCCAATTCAAAGCTACAGTAATCGTAGTGTGGCACTGGCATAAGGATAGACATATATAATCAGAGAAGGACAAACATTATATGGTGTCATTCATTTGGGGAATATAAATAATAGTGAAAGGGAATAGAAGGGAAGGGAGAAGAAATGGGTAGGAAATATCAGAAAGGGAGACAGAACATGAAGACTCCTAACTCTGGGAAACAAACTAGGGGTGGTGGAAGGGGAGGAGGGCGGGGGGTGGGGGTGAATGGGTGATGGGCACTGAGTGGAGCACTTGACGGGATGAGCACTGGGTGTTATTCTGTATGTTGGCAAATTGAACACCAATAAAAAGTAAATTTATTATTTAAAAAAATAAAAATAAAAATGCTAACACTGGAAAACAATGTAAATCTCTGATGTTCTGTAAATTAAAAGTGAATAAACTGAGGCTGAAGATTTTAAAAAAAAGGATAGACATATAAACCAATGAAACAGAACTGACAGTCCAGGAATAAATCCTCACATTTATAGTTGACTGATTTTCAACAAGAGTGCCAAAGCAATTCAAAGTGGGAAGACTAGTCTTTTCGAATGGAGCTGGGACAACTATATATTCATATACAAAATAAGGATTCCTACACTTCATTCTATATATAAAAATTAACTCAAAATGGATTAACCTAAATGGAAGTGCTCAAGCTATAAAAACTCTTAGAAATCTTTATGACCTTGGATTAGGCAAGAGTTTCTTAGACATGCCACCAAAAGCACAAATAATAAAAGGAAAAATAGACAAATTGGACTTTATAAAAAATTAAACAGATTTTTGTGCTTCAAAGGACATTATCAAGAAAGTAAAAGACCACTCACAGAATGGGAGAAAATATTTGCAAATCATATGTCTGATAAAAGTCTAGTATCCAGAATATCCAGAACACATAAAGAACTCTTACAACTCAATAAAAAGACTAATAATTGAACTTTTAAATGGGCAAAGGATTCAGAGAGACATTTCTCCAAAGAAAATACACAAATGGCCAATAAGCACATGAAAAGATGTTCAATGTCTTAAGTCATTAGGGAAATACAAATCAAAGCTATAATAAGATACTACTTTATACTCACTAAGATGGCTATAATCAGATGGAGAATGATAAGCGGTAGCAAGATTATGGGGAAAGTGGAATCTTCATACATTGGTGAGAACATAAAATGGCATAGTTACATGTGGAACACAGTTTGGCAGTTCCTCAAAAGGGTTAGACATAGAGTTACTACGTGACTCAGCAATTCCACTCCTAGGTATGTACCCAAGAGAATTAAAATCATATGTCCACACAAAACCATGTATGTGAATACTCATAGCAGCATTATTAATAATAGAAGTGGAAACAACTGAAAAGTCCAATAACTGAGGAACAGATGAACAAAAGGTGATGTGTCTATGTAAGGGAATATTATACAGCCTTCAAAAAGAATGAAGTGCTGGTATATATGCTACAACATGGAAAAACTTTGAAGCTAACAGTTATGTGAAAGAAGCTAGACACTCATTTGTATGAAATGTCCAGAAGAGGCAAATCTAGGATACAGAAGGGGAATTAGTTGTTGCCTGGGAGGAGGGAAGAAGGGGGTGGTCACAGCTGATGGGTACGGTATTTATTTTGGAGGGTGATGAAACTGTCCTGGAATTAGGGTGGCTGTTGTCTATCGAAGTATACCACTGGACTGTATACTTTACAATGTTGCATAGTCTATTATGTGGATTATATCTCAATTAAAAATAAAGAACTGGGGATCCCTGGGTGGAGCAGCGGTTTAGTGCCTGCCTTTGGCCCAGGGCGTGATCATGGAGATCCGGGATCGAATCCCACATCGGGCTCCCGGTGCATGGAGCCTGCTTCTCCCTCTGCCTGTGTCTCTGCCTCTCTCTCTCTCTCTCTCTCTCTCTCTCTCTCTCTCTGTGACTATCATAAATAAATAAAAATTTAAGAAAAATTTAAAAAAAAAATAGAGCACTGGGTGGTAGAACACCAAATATGTTGGTAGGTGGAGAAAAGAAAAGACTTGGACTCTTCTACAACTGAGGTCAGAGGGAGCCAGTGGTAGTGAGGTTGGGAGACAGACTTTTTGGTGGGGGGAGCCATACATTTTTGTTCTTGCCTTGGAAACTCCCCTATTCTTCCTATTCCCATTCTTCTAGATTTTTTTCAGTACCATTAATGTATTGGATTTGTAATGCTAGTTATTATTCAGCAAGATAATGAAGAGGAAGAATATGAGTGTCACATGTCTGGTTAAGCACAGTTCCTCTACTTTGAGATGTTGAATGTCCTTTGCTTTTATTTTTATTTTATTTTTAAAAATATTTTATTTATTTATTCATGAGAGACACACACAGAGAGAGAGAGAGAGGCAGAGACAGAGGCAGAGGGAGAAGCAGGCTTCATGCAGGGAGCCCGATGTGGGACTCAATCACGGGTCTCCAGGATCACGCCCTGGGCTGAAGGCAGCGCTAAACCCCTGAGACACCGGGGCTGCCCTATCCTTTGCTTTTAAAAAACAATTGGCATTAAAATCTATAAGCTCACTGATGGGCTATGTGCTTGTGAGCTCCTCCACCTCTGCATCCTTCCCTCCGTGCGTTTTAAAACAATGACTATAAACCATTATGTAGCCAAAACTATTTGTTTTAACAGTTTGTTATCCTTCCCCCAAATTATCTCAGTTCTCTAACCGTCCACTCTTTCCTGAGTGTTCACCCATGGTCTTGTACCCATCAGCTCAGTGTTTCCTCTTAACCAGTCAGCCCTTGTCCTACTGAGGTTAACATCCTGCATTTATCACTAGTGAAACCAAAATATGGGGCCACTCTAAATTATCCTTGTTCCTCCTCCTGTCTTTAGCGCTATCTTTTCCTCATGAAGGCTGTGCCTGGAGGAAGGACAGAATGAGAACTGACCCAAAAGTTTACAGGTGGAGTACTCCATAGCAACTGCTTTTCTACAAACCACAATACGAGTGGTTTAGATTCACTGAGGACATCACACTAGAGATCATTTTCCTTTCGGTTCAATTCCTTCATTTTGCAGATAAAAGATGTGCTGACCCCTAGTCCACTGGCTTTTTGACATTCACAGGGTTATCTTTATGGAAGTAAAATAAAACAACAGTTTTTATTAGCTTTAAAGGCTGTCTTGTCATCAAAGTTGAAGAGATATTATTCTAAATGATTTTTTTGAAAACTATACCTTATTTGAAGAGGAAAACTCTTGCATTTTTGCAAAAGCTTTTTGCTGTAGAACAATGGGACGGATTAAAGGTAGCTCACAAAATAAGGGAACACGTCTTACCTGTTTTTATTTTTTTCTCCAAATTCTTCTATACGGGTCCAGATAGATGGACTATGTTTCCTTTCTATTAACTAAGGAGACAGAAGAATTGAGGACTGAAGCATGTCTTCACTGTCCTGAATGTACTGAAATCCTAACAGCTTTAGCTGAAAAACTATCCAAAGTAGGCAGTGAAAATAAATTTAAAATAGGACAAACTCCAAACTATCTATCCTAGAATCCCAAGACAGGCAGGGAAAACTGGCTCCTGGAAGGAAGACAGTCGAAGAAATAAGTAGAGTGACCTAGACCCTGTTCCAGTATGTTTGAAGTACTTGGGGATGGATAACCCCTTTCCTTTATTCATCTACATATGTCCATGAGCCACGAGAATGTGACTCCCCACGTGAAGCTCCTCAATACAAGACTTCTAACTAACTTTATCACATAAATTCTTTCTCAGGGGTAGGGGAGGGGCCAAATGTAAAGAATCTGTAATGGTAAGCCTATATCTTAATCAAAGTTCTGAGAATAGTTTTAAAGAAGAGTTCCTGGCAGTGAGGAACAGCAGAAGAAGCAAGCGCCCTTGGAAGCAGGCAGACCTAGGCTTGAATTCTGGCTGTCACTTCCTGGTGAAGTGACTTGAATAACAAACATCTCTGAGTCTTAGTACCATTTACCTCATAAGGCGATTTGAGGATTAAATGAAAGACCATATGCAAAGCATCTTGCATAAGGCTGAGCATAGAGTAGGTGCCTAGTAGTAATGGTGTTACATTTGCCCTGGGGCAGTGAGCAGAAAGCCTGGGGATACCCATAGGTGGCATGGCCAGGAGCTCCAGAAGCATGGGATTGTCTTAGGGAAAAGGAGTTCTCTGCTCTAAAGCTCTTATTCCAGTTAGAAACCAACTCCAAGAGACAATGCACCAAAAGCCAAATAGTCATCATTTAGCTCCTAGTACAAGGGAAAGCGGAGCTGTATTACTTGCAAATCTTGTAAGTGGTTTTGCCACTTATCAACAATGTGAACCTAGGCAAGTTACCCAATGTCTCTGTGTTTCAATTTCCTTGTCCCCAAAGTGGGGATAACAATATCTACATCACAAGAGCTGTTGGAAAAACGAAAATGAGATACAGTGTGAGGGAGCATGTATTGAGTATTTTCCATGTGGCAGGCACTATCTAAGAGTTTTGGTCACACTATCTTGCTTGTACAATACATAAAAGTCCTTAGTATAGTGCCTGGAACACAGTAAGCACCTAATAGAGGTAGGTATTAAAGAAATATTATGGGGCAGAGGAGGAACTGCTATGGTTCCGAGAGAAAGAAGATACGTATCGTTAATAACATGCATGGGAAGAATAAGATGCAGTTGGGAGAAGGAAAGTATAGTGGTTGCTGGGTATGACTGTCTCAAACCTTTTGAACTATTACTAATAGAAAATAATAAAACAGCCACCCTGAGTCCTCCCAAAGGACAGACTGAGTTATTATTTTCACCCTTAATGTTTATGCCTTTCTGAATCTGAACAAGAAGCTGCCAGGATTTCCAGTACATACCAAAAAGTGATGACAATACCCTGAAGTGTATAAACTTGTGTGTGCACACGGCTATCTAAAGGAAACCAATGCTGGATGACTGGGGAAGCATTAGGGTGTCTCTGTGACTGCAGCTCAATTTGCCTTCATAGTATGGCCACACCTGCCTCATTGGTATTCTCAACAGTGAGGTAAATAATTCAATAGGGATAAGGCTTAGAATTTCCTTATTCTCTCTTAGTGCTTATGTTCTTAGCACAACACTGAGGTACCACAGACAAGCCAGCATGTCAATGTACTCTACTTGCATAAGATATAGCCCTTCTACATGGTAGAGTCTTTCAGTTTCTAAAATCATGGAGCTTGTATTGTTAGAACCAGTGAAGTGACTAAAAGAATTTTTAAAAACAATCCATCAGTCTGGACCTGTGTAGGTGAATGAAGAAGAAGCACTTTAAAGTCAGAAAAGAAGAAAAGTATACTTAACATTTTGGATTATCAACCACTGCTGGTTTTCCATAATCTATTTCATTCCTGATTTTATCTGAAAGAGATATGATTATTACTACCATTCAAAAAGTGGTACCTTATTAAAGCCAAAGAAAACAAAAACCTCCAAAGGTGGTACCTCATTAATAAGCTCTTGGCATGTCTTTGAGGTGGATTTCAGATTCAAAATAGACTTTACCACACTGCTAACTTGTTCAGTCAGTATTTATCAATAACTTAGAGGCTTCATTCAAGAAGCTTACTGAGTTATAATTACCTGAAACCCAGGGTCAATCAAGGTCTTGTGGGGCCTGAACCTCATCTACTTTGGGAAATCCTGTCTAATAAAAACATGCAACATTATGAATATAAAAATTGCTAGGACTCCTCTCAAGACCTTGGAAGGGGCCTATGGAAGTGAGGAGCCCTGAAGTTAAAGCTTTGGTCAGTTCAAAATAAATCCACCTCAGCTAGGGCCTATACATTTTACAGACTTCTTTAATGCCAGAGAAAATATTGTTTCAACTTATAAACACCTTGGTAACATGTCACACAGGTAACATGACTAATTCAAAGGGTGGCATCTTCCCTTGGCAACTTGCCTTTGGAAAGAAATGCAATGAAGTTTATATTTCACTATGGCAGAGATTTCCTAAAGCAGACTAGCTTTGTCTATTAGAAAAATTTGACCTCAAACAAAAAAGGAGCCTAACCCCCAGTACACACTTACTGTATCGTGATAATCTTTCAGAAGGAACTGTGAATTAGTTTTCGAAGCTGTATTCAAGTCCCATGACATGAGTATTAATTTATTATCAATACTGGCTAGCTCTGGTTCTTTAATTACCTTTTTCTGTTATTTAAGATGCACACAGAAACTCAACACAAACAAGCTGTTGCTTCATCCATTAAGAGTCTTTTCTATCCCACAACCTGTTCCCTACCTTGTCAACCCCCTACCTTGTTACCCTGCTGCATGGATGCCCGCACGGCTCCCGTGTGTTTTCCTGTCAACATCTTTCTCCTTCCAGTATGAAAGTTTCTTGGGGACAGTCCCTGTCTTATTCTTTGTACCCCCAGTACTTAGTACAGTGTTGACATGTATTGGACATGGCACTCAGTGAATGTTTTTCAATGAATTCATTGATTTTTATCAACTGATTCCCCCATATTCTTTCTTGTGTTGCCCATATAACTATAATGAAAGTCAGATTCTTTCCTTTCCTTCCTTTCTTTCTTTCTTTCTTTCTTTCTTTCTTTCTTTCTTCTTTCTTTCTTTCTTTCTTTTCTTTCTTTTTTGGAAATTCAGATTCTTCTAAGAGACTCTTGGTGTGATAACATGCTTAGAAATAAAGATGGTGAGTTTAAGGCAGTATATTGATGCACCAAAACCTCCTGGTGCAGAAACCCAATGAGCCTTTTCTCCGGGGTGTTCGCAAGCAAAAAACTGACCCTCTGTAGTCTTTTTCCAAGTTAGGCATCAGCAAATTAATGGGAGGAGAGAGGAGCCTTCAACAGATAGGCATCTGCAGGAACTGTCCCTCTAGCTCCAGACACACCCTCAACACCTTCATCTATCCTAAAAAAAACTGTGTGAAATAATATTTCTGAACTACAAGACAGGTAAGATAATCTTTTCCAAAGTCACGTTTAGAGGAAGATCTTCACCTTGAGTCTAAAATCCCCCTCAGGCCATTGAACATCCCCCACTATGATTTGTTTATATCACCAGGAAATCACAGAATTTTCCAGCCGAAAGGGAATAACACACTTCTTATTGAAGAAGAGTCAGGAAATAGCCACATGGAATTATGCTACAGCAATGTATTTCATGAACATTTTTCACACAACTTAACACAAACAATATCTTTTACCATACCTCAAAGGTTCTTATGGCCCCCAGATGATTTACTCAGAGGTATACATTTTTTGAAAAATAATGTTCTGGGTAACTGGTGAGAGAAGTGCCCTGTGGCAGGTTCTCAGCAGTTCTTTCTGCTTTACCATTTAAAAGAAGCTGATGGCTGAGGAAGCACCCACACTTTTGCTCCCTGGAGAATTCCCCTACACTTAGTTCTTTGAAGCTTTATTTTGCATGCATTGAAGCAGTTAGGAACTTTGCCCATTAGCAGGAATCAAAGTTAAATTCAGAGGTGGAATTTGAAGGACCATGCCCCTATTGGAGAAGCATCATTGTCATGGATTCCCAGGATAGTGTTGACTTGGGTGTTATTTGCTTGGGGCCTTTTATTGCCCATACCAAAGCTGAGTACAGGGAAAGCTGAGAGTGCCATTTATGAGATAGACAAGCCTCTTGGCCTCTTTGTACCTTAGTTTCATTTGAAAAAAAAAAAAAAAGAATGGATTTTAAGACATACTTTTCAGAGTTCATACTGGGCTTAACATCCACTGAACCAATAAATGTATGATGTTTTTACATATTGTTTGTCTGTTTATTTTTTACATGTGTTTATTTTCTATTTCACTTACAGCTTATGTAAAAACTGCATTCCATGCCAGGCCTGAAATGTTCCAAAGCTCACTTCCGTCAATACATTGCAACTAACATTTCTACAAAAAAAGACACAAGCAAAAGAAGAAGGAAAAAAGGTATTCTTTCAGAACATTTACCCTTTGGCAGTGATTCCAATTTATATAGGATGAAACATAATCTCAATACCCTCTCCATATCCTGAAACTATCTCGCTATGGAAGATATGCCTTTTAAAATTTTTTTAGAAATTTAAATTTAAAAAATTTGCATGAAAGATTTATATTTTCATGTTTCTACATGTGTTGCATTAGATACAAATCTGTAAATGCTCAATAAATACTTGTGTTAGGTAATCTTTATTTCTCTAGAAAAATATTTCACATCAGCACTATTGACATTTATGGTTGGATCCTTTTTTAAGAGGGGCTGTCCTGTGCATTATAGGGTGTTTAGTGCCATCTCTGGCCTCTGCCCACTAGATGCCAGTAGCATATCTACAGTCTGACAACCAAAAATGTCTCCAGACACTTCAAATGTCACCTGGGTGCAAAATCACCCTAGTTGAGAACCACTTCTCTAGAATGATTCAGTCTGATCTGTATAATAATTCTTACACTAATCTTTGCTACAGACAAAAAAGATTCGCTACATAATTTTAGTAGCTTTCTACTAATAAAATTACAATCATATTTCAAAATGATTGTAGCAAAGAGGTTTACAATTAAGTTTAACAAAAATTCCAAATATAATGAAATTTATATTTGTAACTTACATAAACTTCAAAAAAGGTAGTGGTTCAAATGTACGTCTTTCAATAGATTGTATCTTATTGCAGGATAAATCTCTAGGAAAAGTAAAAGGAAAATATTGCCTCAATTAGCTATTAGATACCTAACTAGTAGGCTGATAGTATTGAATAAGCAGCTTTTGCCTAAACTCTGAACTTAAGGACTTGTTATTTGAACCTTCCAGAGCCCCTAACTCTCCTCATCTCTCTTAAGAGTCTCACTTTCATAAATGAAAGAAGTAACTACAGCTCTTGATAGATTCTGGAATTAATCTTTCCTGAGAGCAGAAGAATTAATTAGAGGACATTTGAGGCCTCATCAATTTCTAGATTATGAGCTCAAAGTTTTGACCTCCACATAGAATTTCTTTCTTTATTTTGTAAAAGATTTTATTTATTTATTCATATAGACACACAGAGAGAATGAAAGGCAGAGACACAGGCAGAGGGAGAAGCAGGCTCCATACAGGGAGCCTGACATGGGACTGGATCCAAGGTCTCCAGGATCACACCCTGGGCAGAAGGTGGCACTTAACCGGTGAGCCACTCGGGCTGCCCCTATAATTTCTTTTTAAAAAATATTTATTTATTAGAGAGTGTGTGTGCATGCACATGCACAAGTGGGAGGAGCAGAGGAAGAGGGAGAGAGAATCCCAAGCAGACTCCTCACTGAGTCCAAAAACTGTCTTTTGGGGCACCTGCGTGGCTCAGTGGTTGAGCATCTGCTTTTGGCTCAGGTCGTGATCCTGGAGTCCTAGAATCGAGTCCCTTTTCAAGCTCCCCACAGGGAGCCTGCTTCTCCCTCTGCCTATGTCTCTGCCCCTCTCTCTGTATCTCTCATGAATAAATAATTACAATTTTTAAAAATAAATAAATAAAAACTGTCTTTTCATTTCACTGGCCTCTCTATTTTTGTTTTCCATTTTCTTTATTTGTGCCTTGATCTCTATTATGCTATTTCTTCTCCTTATTCAATGATTAATTTTCTTTTCTTTTTTTAATTTCTTAAAAGTGGATACTGGGGAAGCTGAACACCGCATTAGCAACATCCCATATGTTGACATGGTTTCAGTTTTAGTACGAAATAGCTCTTAATTTCTCTTTTGATTTCTTTGACTGGCAGGGTTACTTAGAAGTATGTTGTTTAGTTTCTAAATAATTTGGAGATTTTTCAAATCTGTTCATTTCTAATTTAATTCCATTGTAGTCACAGAACATATGTTGAATGACTTAAATCCTTTTAAACTTATTGAGGCTTGTGTTATACCCATGAATTCTGGTATTAGATGAGCCTATGATCTATTTTGGTAACTATTATGTATCTACTTGAAAAAAATGAGTACTCTGATTTTGGGTGGAGCATTCTATAATGTCAGTTAGGTCAAGTATGTAGATAGTGTTATTCAAGTCTGCTATATCTTTACTGATTTTCTATATATTTTTCTGTCAATTATTTAGAAAGCAATATTGAAATTTCCAACTATAATTGTGTATTTATTTGTCTCTCTTTGCCATTCTCCTTCATATATTTTGAAGTTCTGTTATCAGATGCATAAATTTTTAGGTTATGTCTTTTTTATTAGTTGATATTCCTATAATGATGGAATAACCTCCTTTATCCTTGGTAATATTTTTTTACTTTGAAATGCACTTTGTCTTACAGTAATGTAGCCACCCAAGGTTTCTTTTGATTACTGTTAGCATAGCACAATTTTTTCTATACTTTTAACCTACTTGTATATTTCTATTGCAGATGATTCTTATAGACAGCATATAGTTGGCTTTTGCTTTTTTATATTTTAATTAGGGTGATTATACCATTACACCTAATGTAATTATTAACATGACTACATTTAAAGCTACTAAACTCTCTATGTGTCCCATCTGTTCTTTGTTTTGCTATTTTTTTTCTTTTTCTTCCTACTTTTGGATGACTGAGTACACTTTTAAATTAAATTAAATTAAATTAAATTAAATTAAATTAAATTAAATTTTATTTGTTGGCTAGTTAATTACAACTCAGGTTTTGTTAGTTTAGCAGTAGTTTAATGGCTTGTAGTGTTCATCTTTAACTTTTCACAGTCTATCTTCAAATAATATATGATTTCATGATTGGCATAAGAACCTTACAATATATAGTGTACTTCATTTCTCCCTTACTGGCCTTTGTGCTAATGTCTTCATACATTTTGCTTTACTTCTAAACAGCACACTATATTATTTTTTTGTTTAAACAATAAGTTAACTCCTTTAGGAAGTATAGTTGATGTATATTAAATTAGTTTCAGATGTACAACATAGTGATTGAAGAATTAATACCACAATAAGTGTATTACGGTATTATTAACTATATTCCCTACATTGTACTTTTCATCTGGAGACTTACTTTATAACTAGAAGTTTGTACTTCTTACGTCTTTTCACTCATTTTGACCATATCCCCGCCCTCTACTTTAACAGCCACCAGTTTGTTCTCCATATTCATGAATCTGTTTCTCTCTTCTTTTTGTTGTCAGTTTTCATTTGTTTAAGATTCTACATATAAGTGAAATCATATTGTATTCAGATATTTAAATAGTAAGAAAAACCTTATGTATTTACCTTTGGAGTTACCAGTTCTAATGTTCTTCTTCCTTTTGTGTGGATCCACATTTCTATCGCAATCATTTTCCTTCTGCTTGAAAATACTTTCTTTAGCTTTTCTACAGTGTAAATCTACTAATGATGACTTCTTTCAGCTTTTGTATGTCTCAGTCTTTTGTTTTGCTTTTATTTTTGAAAGATCTGGATATAGAATTCTAGTTTGATAGTTGTTGGTCCCCTCTCCGCTTCACTGCTTTAAAGATGTTGCTCTACTGAGTTCCATTAATTCCAACAAGAAATATGTTACCATTGTTATCTCTATTTCCCTATATGTTGTGTGGAGGTTTTTCCTTTGGCTTATTTTTAACATTTTCTCTTTATTGATGGCTTGAGAAGTTTGATTATGATGTGCTTTGGCATAGTTTTGTCCATATTTCTTGTGTTTAGAGTTCATTGACCTTCTTGGATTTGTGGGTTTATTAGGGTTACCTGTTTGGACAATTTGGGGGCTATTATTTTTCAAATTATATTTCTTCTCCCTTGTAGACTCTACGTATGCATATATTAGGCCACTTGAAGTTGTTGTATAACTCACTAAGTAGAGACATGGGTTTCTTAGTCTGGGATTTTTTTTTAAGATTTTATTTATTTGACAGAGAGTGAGAGCACAAGCAGGGGGAGCAGAGGAGAGGGAGAAGTAGGCTCTCTGCTGAGGAGCAAAACTGATGTGGAGCTCGATCTTGGGACCCGGGGATCATGACCTGAGCCGAAGGCAGACATTTAACTGATTGAGCCACCCTGGTGCCTCATCAGTCTGGTTTTCTTTAACATAAGAAATATTGTTATAACTTTTTTTATAAAGATTTTATAATTTATTTAAGAGAAAGAAGAGAGCACACGTGGGTGGGGCAGAGGAATCTCAAGCAGACTTACAGTGATCTAGGAGCCCAGTGAGGGGCTTGATCTTATGAGCCTGAGATCATGACCTGAGTTGAAACCAAAAGTCAGATGCTTAACCAACAGTGGCACCCAGGCACCCCAGTTATAGTAACTTTTTAAACATCCTTGTCTGCTAGTTGTAACACCTGTGTAGATTTTGGGTTAGTTTTGATTGATTGCTTTCTATCCTTGATGTGGGCCATATTTTAGACTTACTCAGACTCTTCTTAGAAGTCTACCCTCTTCCTGTATGCTCTTAACCCAAAGTGAGACTTTTGGGTCAGAAGGAGATACTTCTGAACTGAACTACTGATCAATGTCACCCAGTTCTTATCTCTGTCTTATTCTAGGTATATCATACCCCCTACCATCCTTACCTATTGGTTGAGCACCTCTGTCCTTCTCTTTATTTATAATATTCATGAGCAACAATTGGCCAACTGGTCCCTACTCAACCCTACCCAACCATCATATGCCACAAGAATTCCTTTATGCAGAGCCCTGTGAAGACCTTGGCCTGAATCTTCTACTCAAGTAACCCCTTTACCACTAATATAATGCTCTGTGTTTCCATTTATAGGATATTACCTAGCCGTATGTCCTGTTGTCTCTGCCAACTCAAAAATAATATTGAGGTTGTTTGCAAGACAGTCAAGCTGCATTGTGACGGTGAATGTTTGACAAATGCCACACGTTGTGGTGAGTTTGAATTGCCTCATGATATATATATAATATTTATATTTAAAGATTTTATTTATGAGAGAGAGAGAGAGAGGCAGAGGGAGAAGCAGGATCCATATAGGGAGCCTGATGTGGGACTTGATCCCAGGACTCCAGGATCACGCCCTAGGCTGAAGGCAGGTGCTAAACCGCTGAGCCAACCAGGAATCACCTCATGGTATATTTTAAATTTTATTTATGTTTTAATTTTTATTTTTAATCAACAATGATCAATTTTTAACTAATGATGTCACTGCATTATTTTTATTCACTTACAGTTCAAACCCCTAAATTTCTTTTTTTTTTTCAAAGATTTATTTGAGAGAGAGAGAGATGTGAGTCGAAGGAGGGGCAGAGGGAGAGAATCTCAAACAGATTCCCCACTGAGTGTGGAGCCCATTGCAGGGCTCAATCCCATGACCTTGAAATCATGACCTGAGCTGAAACCAAGAGTTGTATGCTTAACCCACTGAGCCACACAGGCACCCTTAAAATCCCTAAATTTATAAGAACTATTCCTTTGTTATAAGTCAGATTCTCAGTTACATTATTAAATTAATTACTCCCAAATGAAAACATATGCATCATAATTTGTAAACGAATTTCATATGTATCAGAACTCAGGTCCCCCTTGTCTTATATGACAAGTGGAGATATATTTTTGTTTATTGTTTGTTTTTACAAGTTATCAAGAGTAAAAGTGATGCTGATTTATAGATAAAGTTTATTCAGAGCCTGAGAGTTCCTGTTCCCTAACCAGAAGCTGCTGCCTTCTTATGGATACAGAGCACTCTTCTATTCTTGGACTGTCCAACTCTGAACTTTTTCTGAATCCTCAGCTTTTCTATCCAAAAACACTCAGATACTTTTAAGTATTTTTCTGTATACTATGTTTTATTGGCACTAACTTCATGACTTCCAAAATGTGCTTCTGCACCCAGATAGCTTGAATATGGTTCCCTATCAATGATCTAGGGTACATCATAAATAACACTTTGCTACCTCTGTAAATACAATGTTGCTTATTTTTCAAAACAATTTTTTACTAATTACTCCCTTATCTCTTAGAGGTGGGCAGAATAGGCATGTTTAGCCTCCTTTTACAGGTGAGGAAAAATTAGATCAGAGGTGTTAAGTACTGTTGCCTAGCACTCAAGTGTCCCGTTTAGGGCTCTCTACAAGCCCGTTGCTCCTCCTTTCTTGTGACCTTTATTACCTCCTCCTCTGACTCTCATCAACACCGCTGAAAATACTTCTAATTCTTCTGGAAATGAAACTCGGTTGGATGATACTGTGCATGTACACAAGCCATATGCTGACTTTCATGTAGTGGGAAGCTCTGGATGGTACCCTAATAACTAAAGCTAGAAATATTAGAAATGAAAGTGAAGTATATTTCTTCACATTCTGACAAAAAATTTCTTTATCCCTTCTGCATTTTAAAACCTCAAGTATTATTCCATTGATTTATCGAACATTCCACATTGGCATATCTCTCATACCTGGAAAATCTCTTAGCCTACACTCGTTCCCTGCCCAATTTAAGCAAAGAGCCAGGGTGGACTTAGTGCTTTTTTTCTGTCTAGAGCTTATGTTTTGTGTGAGCTGCAATATATGGGAGCAGGGACCAAGCATAGTAATTGATGGGTAGATGGAGAGGGCATGTCCAGATGAGGCCCTACTAGCAGTGGGTGTTTTCATGGGCATCTGTGATAGTAGCAAGAAAACAAGCACACTGAAGAGATAGAAGGAGGAAACCCCCTGCTCCCACTGCATCTGAAGCAGTACAGGACAGGGTATATGAATACCAGGAGTCACAGTAGATTTGCAGACAGTTTAGCTGAGTGTCTTCCAGACTTGGCTTTTCTTAAGTGCTAGATAATTGGCCCTTGGAGACCAAGGATTATGGAATAATCCTAAATGTAGTCATTCACGTTGTGAAAGGTTCTGAAGAAATAGCCATTTAAAAAAATACCCTTTTCTCCTTTTGTTGTTGCCAATATAGGTTCAAGTTTGAGTTTGTGTCCTTGATAATGGTACTCAGATATTTGCTGGTTCTTAATTTTTATGACTGGGATGTATGACTGCGGACTGACAAAAACTGTGCTATCAGCCTTTCATTATCAAAACTAGTCTCTTCTTTTTCTGACAGATGAAAAAGTATCTATAATGAATGTAGAAGGATCATTCATGAAGGTATTAAAAGCCCGGAAGAAGAGTACCAGTACTGAGCTGACAATTGAGCCAGAGAAGGCATCCTCAGACAAAAATGGCATCGGTCTGTCAGCCTTTATGAATGAGCAGTTAGACTTTAATGATGAAAGTGATGTTATCAGTGCGCTGAATTACATATTACCTTATTTCTCAGAGGGAAATGTAGAAGATGTAGAATCAACATTACTACCATTCATTAAAACTCTGTTTTCAAATGTTCAAGATGGAGACAAGCCTGTGGGTTACTTGAAAAACAACACAAAGAGCCCTTCTCTTGAACCTGGACCCAACAATTCAACTTACAAAAATAAACTGAGGAAACTCTCTTTCCTGGAAAATTTGTTAGATGCAGAAATTCAAGAAAAAATTGATGAGGTAAAAAAGAAAGAAAAAACTGCCATGCTTATACCTCCCGGGATTTTAGGTCCCAAATTTAAACGCCAAATCTTTCCAAAGAAATTGGAAACTGCCCAAGGACAGGAAAAGACCCTTCCCAAGGCTAAGAATGTACGGAAGAGGCGGTTTAGAAAAAACAGGGTTCTCAAGGGCCCCAAGGACCTACAGAAAAGGCACTACAAGGAAGTGGACGTTCAGAGCACCCAAGGGAAACAGAGTGCCCAGTCATTTGTGAAGAACATGGCCAAAGAAAGAAGGCTCAGTGGACCATCCCCAAGGGAGCTGGAGGAGCTTCACATGGCCCAGAGGCCCAGGAAATTAGTGGGAAACTCCATCCACACAGAGTCTTCATTCATAAAGGAGCACAAGGCAGCAGCCTCTTCTTTCCCGAAGCAATACATAATGGGCAGGCCTTCTGCCTCCACTGCTCCAAAATCCCTACCTAAGGTGAGAAACAAATCAGAAGACTTAACCTACCCCATTGTTGTTTTAGAAGATGCGAATGCTAGAGTTAGGGAAATGGAGATTTCCAGACCAGTCTCGCATTCTGGAAAAAAGTATATTTTCCATAAAATTCGCTCACGTATAGTCCAAAGAACACCCAAGACCAAAAAAAGTAAAAAGTTCAGAAAGAAAAACTCACTCTCGAATAGATTGATGCCTGCACAGAGGCCTCCATTGCCTGCCGTCAGGAGCCTCATCGATTCCCCTTCACAGGAGGCTATTTCATCTTCAGAAAAACGAACTCAGGAAAATCCTTTTCCAGAATTATTTACTCTTTCAGAACCTTCTAAAGAAAACACTACTGTAGAAAACACTACTGCACAGAATGCTTCTGAAGAAATTATTTCTCCAGGAAGCACTACTGTATCAGAACAAACTCCCCCTGAATTCACAAACCGTAGGAATCTTTCCAATACATATTCTACTACCACCAGAGACAACTTTGTGCCGACTGTTAAACAAACCAATGAAACACAATGGGAATACCACAACTTGGTCACTGACTTGCCCCCAAAGCCCACAGGCTTCAGTGTTGCAAAGCTCTCATCCGCAGGTGATCTATTTGAAATTCAGCTAAACCAGCAGCTACGGTCCCTCATCCCGAATAATGACGTGAGAAGGCTCATTTCTCATGTTATCCGGACTTTGAAAATGGACTGCTCTGAGACCAATGTGCAACTGGCTTGTGCCAAGCTTATCTCCAGAACAGGCCTCCTGATGAAGCTTCTCAGCGAGCAGCAGGAAGTAAAGGTGTCCAAGGCAGAGTGGGATACAGACCAATGGAAGACTGAGAACTATATCAATGAGAGCACAGAAGCCCAGAGTGAACAGAAAGAGCAGAAGTCAAGTGAGGTGAGGATAACTCCTGAACCATGGGGTCTGAACTTTTAGTCAGTTTAGGACATGCAATTAAAGCACCCACGCACAAGGACCAGGGCCTCCCAGTCTGGGTCTTGTCTTAGCCATTAATGTTGGCTGAGACAGTGATCTGCCACTTTGCTCATTTAGAGAATGGTGCCACTCTTCCCAGGTAGATGAGAAGAGGACTTAACATACAAGATAAATATATTATTGAAGAAAGGGCTAATGATAAAATTATATAACACATTAGATTTGGTATATTTCTTAAGAACCTATACGCCACTCCACTGAAAGAATGAGGTTTTAGAGTAGCTTAAGAATAGTTAGCTTTCATCCTTTTCTTTGATTTCTAAAAAATTGTTCTTTGTTTTTTGTTTTTTGTTTTTTTAGCTCACAAAAGAAGTTCCAGGTTATGGCTATAACAACAAACTCATCTTGGCAATATCTGTGACTGTAGTAGTAATGATTTTG